>NW_021319373.1:1123255-1153045 GCF_001605985.2 Dendrobium catenatum
GCCATATATATATATATATATATATATATAGCAATTATACACTACATACATGATTATAGACCAAAATAGAGCAATTAAATAACTAGTTATGACGGTATCAAAATTTAATTAGAAAATACATCTACAGACACAGATAGTTCAGATGCTGAATTCTCAGCTACTTAACTGGCTCCTTCCCTATATTCAAATCAAAAACAGAGTGCAGAATATGTGCATGTCAATACAGCTCAATATGTAACACCCATCGATTACATTTTTCAATAATGCACTTATCATGCATTCAATTGAATTTAATAACAGTTTGTGAGAAATTTATCGTATTGAGTATAATATTGATTGCATATAATTGAAATAAAACAGACTGTGTATCGAAAGTAAATAAACAAATAATTTATATATCAGAGTAGAAATTAACATATTTTCCTAATGCCCTTATAACTCCTATCAGAAACATATATCAAAATTCAAGCCCTTGTGACTTTTTGTGTTAGAATATCAGAAAATAGACCCTTAGGACTCCCAAATGCTTAGCACATACAAATATTCAAAAATTCAAATCCTTATGAACCTCGAAACTTTCACCATATATCATCTCTCCTCATAATCACACATTTCAACTATATATATATATATACATTTTAATAAAAGAAATATAAATAAATCATTCTTCAAAAATGCATATAATGCTTAATCCGTAAGCAACATATTCAACTATTAAGCATAATTTTACTAGATTATCGGGAATTGTTTAGAACATTGTTTTAAGGTTTTAATTACATTCAAGTATTATTTTTTGGGCTAATAATCATTTTGTAATTTGGTAAAAATGGTGCTTTTTTAAAATTATTTGGTAATATCTTTTTAGAAAAATACCTAAATGTCCATAATAGTCATATTTATAGTATATAGAAAGTTATATGATAAAAGTTTAGCAATTGTAAAGTTATTCTCTTTTTTACACTATTAAATTGTAAATTTAATCAGGAAAAAATTCTAAAATTTTCATATTTTTAAAAATTGAGATAGGCAGAATGCAACATGCATCAATCCGGATAACTGCCAAATTAAACTAGCTAGACCAACATCATAAAACAAACCGAAGGCACCAAAATCCAATCTTTCTATAGGATTCTTCCTCTCTCTAGTCTGTTGCCTAGGGAATTGGGGGAATGGGTTTCGATAAAAAATGAATTGAGTGCTTAAAAGATTCAAGTCTAACACCACGTGTATTGGCCTTACAGTGCTCTCCACTATAGAGCGCAGCGTCACAATGCTTACCTCAATGCCGCAACTTCGAATTAATTTGACAAAAATATAGAGAGTTTAATGCCGCAACGCTGCCTTCCCTGACATTGTGGTACTCATAGGAGAAATTTTTAAAATTTTCATCAATGTACACCGACTCTTAGGATTCGCTTCAAAACTGGTCCATACACCCCATATGCACATAGAACACTCGCATGCACATTCAGAAGACATAATTGCAGAAATTTCAATGGGTTGCTCTTACAAAACCAGTCAAAATAGGTGCAACTGTGCACAAATTCAATAGGTGTTACATGAGTACCTAAAGATCAAACAATTTTAACTTAAGCAATATGTTTTTAAAATTTTAGGTTTGTCATCATAGATTTGAGCCTAATCTATTGTCTTAATTATAGATTTGGGAGGTCCATACATTGAATCTATTGAAAAGTAACCTTGTACTCTCTTTATCTATAATGGATCTACAAATGGATGGTTTTTTTTAAATTAAAATACTAATCATGATTATTATGAACTTAATCTTAGCATGCTCCTATGATGGTTTTCTTACCTACACTTTTATTCACTATCATGATTATCACCATCAAATAGCTAATCCTAGTGCTCCTTTTTCATGTCATTACTCTTATCCAAAACATGAGAATAATTTTCATCTATTCCTTATCATATGATCATTAATAACATCAACTTTATGTTGGTGAAGAAACTAGAAACGCATGCCCATATATGTTTCCCTTTTCTTTAATAGAAAATTAATGCCCTCAAAAAGCAAATTGATATTAAGCATCCATCTTTAGGCTAGGATCACCACATCCTACTTTGTCATCTTCTCCAACTAAGCCACTTCACTTGAGGCATTTGAAGATGTTACCTATGATGAGTCGCATTCAAACGGGAAAAATGATGGTATCTATTTCTTTGACTTTGATATTATTGATAATTTTAAATTTAGGTTTTGTTTGGGACGGTTTTGTTTCTGTTTCTTAAAGCAGTTTTTTAGTACAATTTTTTTTTAATATAATTTTTGAACTAAAATGCTGCTTTAAGAGAAAGAAAACCGTCCTAAACGAAGCCTCAAACTTTTGCTTCTACCTTCCAAATAAGACCCCTAGCAAGATCAAAAAGACACATATAATCAACATTGAATATCATTAATGAAGAACAAATGCAAGAACTGATTCGATATGTTGAAGTCAATATCCAGCAAGAACAAGTGATCACTTCATAAAACCACCTTATAATATATAGGGCATGATCACTACATCATCATTCAATATGTTTCCATGAAGACTTCAAAAGAAAATGCGCTCATGAGCAATTCAAGAAGACGAGCTTCTTCAGTTCAGATGGGCAAAGACAAAACAGCATGAAGATAACACAAGAGGGCGCATTTACTTTATGGTATGTGTGGAGGAGCCTAGCTTTCTTCATGAAAACTCTTCAGTAGAATTGCCAATATCTTTTAACTTTCCTTCTCATTGACACATCTGGCTTGTGAGGGACCTCTCCACTTTTACTCCTCCACTAGCTTAGCAACTAGTAGAAAGCATGCATGTTGGTGGACATCAAAGACCTAAGAGGAAAATGATTCATCATATATCCCATTATCCCATCCCTGAAATTTATATCCCATTATCCCAACCAAATTATAATAATAACAATGATGTTTTTCTTTGCAAAACCTTTCACTCAAGTGGCAGACTATTTGATTTTTAAGCTATTTGCTTCATATTCAAACCCATGATACTCTTTGGAAGAATTCTCTAATTTTATCATTAGTTTAAGATTTTGTTTGGGACAGTTTTTTGCTACTGCTTTTTCGCCGCTTTTAAAGAATTTTGATACGAAAAAATTGTTGTAGAAACCAGTAAGAAAACTATCCCAAACGAAGCTAGCCTGAATTTATACATGATGCTTGGCTTATCTTACTTTTAATAAATTAAATTTTTAAGAAAATGGTGGCTTCTTTTCATTATTTAAAAGATTAATTATAACAATTCATTATATAAAAATAGAGTTAAATATTAAGTTTATGCCAAATTAAATGATTTAATCAAACTATTTAAAACTTTGGCCACACATGGAAGTCACTTTTGAAAGAAGTGACTATGATATATTAAAAAAGTGTGGCCAAAAGTTACTTTTTAGCTCTATATTTTAAGAAAATATGGATAATATAATATTTAATTAGATCAACTATTCAAAAAAAAAATAAAAAAAAGTAATTACAACCATTGGTTTGAGCTTTGTCTGAAATCAATTCAAAACCACTGAAACTTGTATGTTTAGGTCATGATCCATGCAAAATTAGCCAAACATTCAGTTTTGGCCAGCTAGTTTTAGTGGCTTAATTAATTGGTCTAAAACAGTTGTAATTAATCGGGCTAAAACTGATGAAACTGTTAAAAACAGTAAACATAGCTAGCTGAAACCCATCTGAAATATTATTGAAACCACCAAAAATCTATCAAAATCATTGAAATTCAAATGACTGTTCATAAAAAAAATACATTTTGATCTTTGTTGTGTGCTGGAATATTCGCGGCGGTAAAGAAAAGTAAAGTTTATCGTCTTAGCTTTGTAAGAAAATCCATCACACAAATCAGATAAAAAAGAGATGATGCAGTATTTATAAGAGACACCAAGATTTTTACGTGGAAAACCCTGAATAGGGGAAAAACCACGGGGTCTGACCCGATTTGAATGAATCAACTAGTATTTATAATTGATTACAAATGAGGTCCTTCCTTGGGGGGAAGGCCTTGACTTGATGTAACAAATATATATCATATTGAGCGCATTACATAGTGGGAATATGAAGAATCACAATCGATGTGTTCATTTGGTCGGAAGGACCATAGTCGGTGGACGACGGAGGTCGGAAAAATCGTAGTCAAGTGATTGTGGTTGAAGGGACCTTAGTCGGCGGGCAACGAAGGTCAGAAGAACCGTTGTCGAGTGGAAGTCCAAGAATAATTGGAAGCCAGATGGAATTTCGGTATTAGTTGGTGGGTGATGGAGTACATAAAACCGTTGTCTGGCGACAAATGTTAGAAGGAACGTTGTCGGGTGGAAGTCCTGCGTCAATTGATGGTAGATTGTAAGTCCAGTGTCAGTCCGTGGCTGGGCAGAAGTCCAGCATCGGTTGGTGGCCAGGTAAAAATCCGACATCGGTTGGTGGCCGATCAGAATTCTGGTGTTAGTTGGTGCCCAGGCAGAAATCTGGTGTTCATCGGTAGCCGGGCGGAAGTCTAACAACAGTCGGTGGCCGGACAAAATTTCGGCTTAAGTTGGTGGCCAGGCAGAAATCTGGCATTCGTTGGTAGCCGGACAGAAGTCTGACGATAATCGGTGACTAGGCTGAAGTCAGGCGGTGGTTGAGGATGAGTCTAGTGGCAAGAGAACTCTTCCATCTTTTCTTGCTTGGGGTCCCCTCTTCCTCCCCCTTCTTTGGAGAATGAGTGGTCTATTTATAGTTTTCTGATAGTAACAAGATCAGTAAATAGGAGGGAGATCAAGGGTAATTTGGGAGTGGTTTGAATGGACGTTCGATGTGAATTCCCTCGATCATGGACTGTTTATTGGGCATTTGATTGTCTTAATGATATCTGAATTCGACAATCTTAGGCTCGTTGGATTCTTCTCGTTGAGCCGCTCGATTTGATTATAAGTATGCCACGTTTGGAAACTGTTTAATAATCCAAATTATGGTTTGAACATTTTGAAATGTGTTTCGGGTCTTTGATTTGGATCCATTTGGACTCAGATTGAGTCTAATTTGGTATCGTTGGGTTTGTATTTTGGAGACGTTCAGTTCAACTGTAAGTTTGCTAAAATCAGAGTTTATGTGATCCCAGATTTAATTTGTGAAGTTTCCAACTTGATTTTGCTTTGAGATTCGTGCCCGATCAAGATAATTTTTTGATGATATATCAATCTTAAATTTATCAAAAAATTGCCCGAAACATAAGCTTAAAATGCATAATGTTAGGCAAACAGGAAAGAAAAAAGATATAGATAATCTTTATGAAATAAACTCTCAATATTTGATGCAGAGTAAAATGGCTAATGAGGATAATAAAAAAAGAAGGTTAATTTAAATAACTAATTCATAAGTTAATGATTCCTTAATAGGATCAATCACCAACTCTCAGTGTGCACTAATTAATGATGATCACGCAATTCTACCTCTAACAGCTCAGAATATTACAGAATCTCAAATCACCACCTTTCTCCATGCAGAAGACGACACGCATGATCATCCCATCTCCATTCCTGAAACTAATAATAGCTTCAGATTTGCTGAAAGAATAACAGGTGGCCTTCCTCTTCTAGATCGCATGAAAGGAAAGGAAATCATTAAGTATTTATATATGATCAGAAGATTAGCGCACACATAATATGTCCTAACATGGATGTGAAGTCACTACAATTTGTTCATGAACTTCTCCAACAACATTCCCAATAACAAAAACTTATTAAAAAATGATCTGTCTTCACTTTGTCTCTAAAAGATGCTGACAGTTTCCTTGCATGAGCAATCCAATCTGTTTTTACCAGCTTTTATTTGTATTACTTTTTATCTGCAATTGTTACTTGCTGGCTTTTTATTAAGACCGACATGTCTGGATTTTGCTGTTAATATGTAACTGCTTGGTATGTACATATGAGAAGGGGAGATTAATTCAGAGGTGTTTGCAAGGTATTTCTCTCCAGGGTGTTCTCTGGTTGGGAATAAAACCATGCAACAACAAAAAAAAAAGAACATCAGAATTTAATGTGAAAATACCTAAAACATGGAAAAAATCACAGAGCAGACAACACCGAAAAAATTTACTATAAAAATTGGAAGAAATTGTACAAATTTCTCTGCTCATATTTTCTCTTTGTCTCTCTTCACTTTACACATAATTATCTACTCCAAACAGATAAACAAATTTCTCTTCTCATACTTTCTCTTTGTTTCTCTTCACTTCACACATAATTATCTACTCCAAACAGATAAATAGACACACTTAAAAAATCCAAAGAATAGAATAGAACTCTTAAAGTGAAATAAGAAGAAGAGGGAAGAAAAACAGCTTAGCCAAACTTTGAGGGCTGTGGTGCTAGAACACGGAACACTGCAGAAACTTCACTATTTGTCTCTTGCCTGAGCTTGAAATGCTCCAGTATATGACACAACAACACTGTATGATTGTATGGACAAAAAAAAATTCCGTTACATTGCCCCCAAACCCTCCGATCGAGCAGAAGGCACGCTGCCCCTTGCAACCCCCCAACGAGCTTCTTGTCAAACTCAACCATCAAAACTGGGGTCTCAATTAGCAATACAACTCAATTAATCGACATAATTAGATTCCACGAAAAACTATCAATTCTCTCGGCTTACAGGGGCAACTAGCTTCTCCTAGAGAATTTGGAGAAGCATTGTAGAGTTAATAAAAAACAGTCATAATCAGATAGTTTTTTTCAGAACACAATATCTAATAAGAAAGGTCATATCATACGTCGAAATCAGACATTATTTGTATTTTAACCAAATAGGGCTTTTAGGCGTTTTTGGCCGTTAAGGGCCTAACGGTCACAAACGCCTAATCCTACTGCATAACATCAACACAACTCTCAGAAAAAATTGAAGTTACGAATTATGCTGTAGGTGGTATAAATCTAGTTCATTCAGCAATGATCATTGTTTATCAATGTTAGTCAATATATTAAGAAGGAAATGCAGAATTATAAAGAATAAATTGATGAGAAATTATTATATTAAATTGCGAGAGAAAATAATATTTGTTATCTATTAAGGATTGGATATATGGTGATAGATATGTTAATGGGAAGGGTAAATGGATTGGTATACCATTAAAGTAAGTATATATTTTTTAAAGTAGGAGACTAAAAATAGACAGAGAAATGCACTTCTATTATACAAAAGGACGCAACTCTTCCAGTGGAATAAAAAGAAACGGGAAGAAAATTGCTCAGCTTGATTCGCAGTGTTCCGACGTTGAGGTCCGAATCTCCACTCTATCTTTGAATCTACCCTCCAACACTGTGGCATTGCAATCTTGATACAGGACTAAATGATCAAGTCCTGCAAAGAGAGATTTCTTGCTATAATTAATTAAAACGCAACAACATAAACTTTGCAAAACAGTAAGAACGATACGATATTTGAATTAGAAACATGTGAAGATACTTGAACACTTGAATGTAATGGCTTGGCATTGCAAATGATAAGATAATTGAGATATAACTCATGTAAATTGGCACAAGCACAACATTCAACAAAGGAAAATTCAAGTGAGGTCCTTTCTCTCAAATTTAAGTAGAACTAAGAGTGGATAAAATAACAAAGTTGCAACGATGTTACCAAGAAGGAAGGCTAACCAAGTATCTGGTTAAGAGGAGAATGGTTTAGATACTTAGCTCAATAATAACGTAGTTGGGCTCCTTGATGGCTATCTAGCTTCATATACTTGCTTCTCTTGCAAAATGCTCTCAAATTTCTATGGGATTAATATGAATTTAAATGTGAATGCTCATTATTTTGTCCTTTGAGTGTGGCTGATTTGGGAGAGAAAAGTAGTCAGTTGGAGAAGAGATGAAGTGGAATAGGGAAGGGTAAGGGGTCAGCTAGCTTGGGAAAGGGGAAGGTAGTCAAGGTGATATTAAGTGGAGCTTAGGGAATTGCTTGAGAATTAATGGCAGCACATGGGAAGATGAGTGGGTAGGCTAGGGATTAGGGAAAAGTAATTAAGAGAAGTTTAACCAATTAATTATGTGGAGCTTAGGGAATTGCTTGGGAATTAATGGCAGCATATGGGAAGAGGAGTGGTAAGCTAGGAATTAGCAAAAAGTAATTAAGGGAAGTTTGACCAATTAATTACAAGCTTTGAATTGTAATTAATTGTGCATGGGTAAGTGAGGGGAATTAATGTTTGGCTATGGAAGAGGAAAAGTTGAAACTTAATGAGGGTTGCTTGGGAAGATGGAAATGTGGTTTGGAAATCCCACAAATTAAGTGAAAATTTGAATTGATTTCCACATTAATTATGCTTGAGAATATCAAGGGTCCAAGTGCATTAAAATGCTGGAATATTAAGGATCACAAGAGAAGATGAAATGATATTTATTGTTGGTGGTGAGGCAGAATTTTGTAGACTGTAGGGGCTACTAGTGGAGGCGGGAGACGCTCTGTTGGTGAAGGAGATCTATGAGGGTTGGGCATTCGGCTAGATAAAAACCAAGAACCCAAAGGCTGTTGGGTGATGCTTTGCCTTCTCTAAGGACTTCTCACGCTCAATTCTCCAAGAGAACAAGATCACACAAAATCAGAATTTTATAATGGAGCGCCCATGTCACATCACATAAGTAGAGTGTAAAACAGGAAATAAATAAAAGACAACAATACCCCTCAATAATAACCACAACATAAACAACTAAGAGGGGCAAAACAGAGAATAAACTAATAACATAAATAAGTCTTATACAAACAATAAAAACTATAAATATAAAGACTCAATCACGGTCGTAGATCTCTGGCCTCTCCTACGTTAGACTCTCAATGGTCCAATGTCCTCATCAAGTCTACAACATTGTAGCGCTCTACTCTCTATCTCCAACTAGAGAAAATAGCACCATAGCGCTCAAGTAAACGTCGCCGCAACACTATATGATTGTACATGGGTAACTAATTTTTTTCGAGGCTGAGTCAACAATACAATCCGATTGACCGACATAATCAAATTCCACACAAAACTAACAACTTTCAATATGACACATATGAACATCAGTAGATATCAAACTATAATGGCTTAATTAACTACCACAATTGCATCATACTCAAACATAATTAAATCATAATTAATCTTAATTGACTATTATTATTATTTAAAATTAAACCTATAATTATGATTTTAATTATAAATCCAACCCAAAAATCTATTTAACTAGAAATAAATGAACATGAAATGCCTAATTATAATGATGAAAAGAGAAACAAGGACTTAAGCAGCTAAAATACCACAAAAAAGGATATTTATAAAAATCCTTAATTAAGGGGCTAAGTCAAATAAATTAAATTTATAAAAGTAAACTCTAGTGGAATATCAAAATGATAAAAAGTAAAATTTCGACTTTTATTTGTTTGTCTTAACATGTCTTCATGACCTCTCTATAATTGCAATCAAGTACTAAAGTAAAAGAGGATTGATTTATATGAGAACAATTTATATATATCTTTTATTTCTATTCTAATGAACAAAATAATGTAAAAATATGCTGATCTATACATTTATTTAGCGTTTAATGTTTGATTAAAGCCCCAAAGATTTTACATTTGAGACAGTTTTCTTACTGTTTTCTACCACAGTTTTCTGGCATAAAAATTTCTTAAGAACAATGAATAAATAGTGGCGAAAAACTATCTCAAACAAAGCCTTCATTTAAAACAGCTTTTTTTATTACTTTTTAAAACAGTTTTCTAGAATACTGAAAGCCGTCATAAACGAAGCCTAAATCTCTTTTGCATCAAATTTGAATTTGACATCAAAATGTAAAAGTAAAAAACTTTGCAATTAGAAAGTATAATCTTTCTATAAAATAGTTATTAGCACAAATATTGCTTAAGGAATCCTTCTTAAATTGTTGAGCCACCCTTTCTAGCTATTATAAGCTTTCTAAGTGAGTTCTGCACTAATCCAATTCACTTTAGTGAATAATTTTGTCGCCCAAACAATATATAACATCATGAGTGCCTATTCCTGACCCACATTGATTAATCAGGCATGGCATGCATTATTAAAAGGGCTAATTAGCTTTTTAAAAGGAAAAAAAAAAAAGATTGAGGATATCTTACTAAAAATTGATTAGAATGAGCTTACTAAAATTAATTATAAAGAATCAGTGTTCATAAATAAATAATAATAAAAAAAAAACTATCAAATGAGACTTAAACTTCGTTTGTGATATTTTCCTGGCAATAATTTCCTACGCGATTTTTTAAAAAACCGCCGGTAATAGTTTCCTACGCGATTTTTTCCGGCGGCACAAAAACCGCCGTAAAGCCGCCGGTAGTTAAAAAAACCGCCGGTTAATATAGGCTTATCGCCGGAAAAAACCGCCGGATTTCGACGTTTTTCCTGTAGTGGATAGCTTACTTACTACTTTCAAAAACAGTTTTTGATGAACTTGAAAACTGCTTTAGAAAGCAATATAAAAGCTATCCCAAACAAAATCTTAAGATTTATTTTCCTGGCAACAACTTCACAATCAACTTAATAAAATACTTAATTTCCCCCCACAATAATTTTACAATCAATATTACAAAACATTGCATTCATTCCAAACAGTCCTTTAATAAGTATAGTCACACCCTAAATAATCATAATTCTCCGAAAAAATAATTGCTATTCAAAAACTTTTGACAAAATATAAATAATGCTTTTAATCACAATTTCTAAAAAGAATAACTAAAACCTTATTACATATGCTCAATAATATTAATAAAATATATATAATGAGAGTCAAGCATTGTTTATTTAAATATCTTAGCTATGATTATGAAACTAAGGTTTTGTTTGGGACGGTTTTCTTACTGCTTCTTAAAGCAGTTTTTTAATATAAAAATTTTAATTTTTATACTAAAAAGCTCCTAGAAACGACAAGAAAGCTGACCCAAATAAAACCTAAGAGATTAAAATATATATAGTGAGCAAATCATTAAATTTTCTTGTTCATATTGTATACAAATATATAAAGAAAAACCAGTGGTTTTCTTTAATGGAGAGAAGGCAATCCACAGCACCATCCACTAAAGAGTTATCCTGATAGTATTAATAGAGTTCATGGTGGCAGTTCAGTGAGGGCAGAAGTCGATTGATCCATGTGAATATGAGCATCTTGTTGCTTTCAACAAGCTACTAAAGCGACCGTCCGTTAAAAGTGGGAGGACCTTTTGAATCATTATTATAAGCTTAACCAAGTTATCCATGCCACTTTGAACATTCTCACAAACTCATCATGCATCATCATCATCATATCATCATCATCATCACCATCACCATCATCATCATAGTGGTTACTTTGTGCTAGCTGCCCTATTCATGAGGTTCTTAATTATTAGTGCAAAGAAGCTGACTTAATGAATTTGGAGGAACTTCCAAAATTAGAATATTGTTTGACTTGAATCCATTATATATTGAAGTCAATGAGTTCACAAGCTAATGAGCTAGCTAAATTTGATATGAGTATGTTAGGGGTTGTACTATTGTAGCTTTATGTGTTATGGGATCAACTTTTGTAGCCACCACTCAAATTATATTCAAAATAAATATTTTACTCTTTTCATAGCTTTCTGACTGCTTTGCTTTTCAGACAATAACCACAATTTCGTTCGGATACTGTTGTTTTGCTGCTTTCTCACTATTTTTCAAAATTAAAATTTAAGTGGTGTAAAACTATTTTCTTCAATCATAGTAGTAATTTTTTTTCTCTATAATAACTAAATATTGCAGCCGTATCAAATAGCTTTCTACTGTTCAATTTAATTGTTGCATTATAAGCACTATTAGCATAAATTGCACTTATGATCAATGTTCATATAATGTTGCTCAAACTTTTTTTTATTCTACATTTTAAATTTTGTTTCTATATATATATAACATAAATGAGAGAATCAATGCTTCTTTTCTAAAATAGTATTTTGATTTAGAACATACTAAAGCTTTTGAATGTGTCGAGCACTACCACCACACCCAAGGTTGACTATCACATGGTGGGCACAAATGATATATAGGATTCTTATGCTTTGTATTGGACGACTTTTTAATTGTTTTGTAAAGCTATTTTTAAGTGCAAAAATTTCTTGAAAGTAGAAAAAACAGTGCTCTGAAGCTGTCCCAAATGAAGCCTTAATTGTCGATTTAAACGGAAGAAAAAGAGTTGTGAGAAGCATCTCTTACTCATAAATTAAAAATTATTTATTTAATTTTTAAGATTATTTTATATAAATTAAAAAAAATAATAAGTTAAATTTATCTTACAAAATTATTGATCTTGAGTGCTGTAAAGTTACAATTTTTTTTATGAATTTCTTAGAATTTTTACAAAATAATTTGATATTTATGATAGTATTTTGTACTTTTCATATATTTTAAAGAGGCTGTTTAGATACTTTTGAATTACATGAAAGAAAAAAAAATTGAATAGTCCCACATTAAAAATAAAAATTGTTACCCACAATTGCTAACGTTGATCTTACCCGACAGCAACAAATTTTGAATTGACGATAATAAAATATTATCAAATTGTGCACAAGTTCCAATATTGAACATTTAGGGGCTCTTTGGTAGCTAATTTTCAGTAGGATAAAGCTATATTTAGTCTAAATTTTTACTAAGATTTTAATTAATTGTGAAGTTAGTGTGGAAAAAATAACTTAGACTTCGTTTGGACTGTTTTTTTATTTCTTCTTGAAATAGCTTTTAAGTACAAAAATTAAAATTTATGTACTAAAAAGCTATTTTAAGAAGCAGTAAGAAAGTCATACCAAACAAAGCCTTAGTTATCTTGTTTGTGTGGTTGTTGTTTGAAAACGTAAGCAGAGATAAAGCTGTCCCAAACGGTCATAAATCTTAGTAAATCCCCCTAATCTTTCGGTATGCAATCAAGGAACAATTATTAGGTCCTCCGACCGGACGTAGAGCTACGTCAGGTCGAAGCTAAAATCGCGCCAAAAAACGAGAAATACCGAGCAAATACCGAGCAATACCAAATAATAACGAGGAATACCATCATGTGAAGACCCAATACCGAGTTATACCGAGCTTCACAGAGCGGTATTCCTCATTATTAGAAAAATAAAACCTAGCAATACCGAGCAAATTCCAAATTTTTTGGCGGGATTTTAGTGCCGACCGGACGTTCCTCTACATCCGGTCGGAGGACCTAATAATTGTTCGCAATGAAGAGACTAGAGAAATGGTAAACAAAATATTTCCTTAATATACTAAAGTAATATATGAATACATATATAAAAAATAGAAAGTTAATTACAAATATACATAAAAATTTTATGTTATATGTGTAAATCTCCCTAACATATTTAAATGATCAGAATCTAATGTAGTAGATGTGATAAACATAAAAGTAGATTTTGTAATATTATAATTCTTTATGAGATACCACATGAAAGAAAGGAAGTCAGGATAATCATCATATAATATTGAAAGGCATAACACACTCATTTAAGAAGATTTGTAAGCTGATTATGGTATCCTTGTTTTCTATTTTTTCCAGTGGCTCCATACAAGAATTTGCTCTTACTTTTCACTAAATATGCAATAATTAACAAGAAGAATAGTATGCTCTAATGTTTTCTCATCCTTAATTAGTTAACATCCTTTAATTAGAACTTAATCACACTCTAATTAATTAGGTTAGTGGATGCAAATAGCTGCCTAAAAAGATGTTATAAACAAGTTTATCTTTAGTAAAGGAGAAGGGGTTAATGGAATCCCACTAAGATGATGGTGATAATAATTATAATTGCAAAGAATAATTAACAATTGAATTAAAAAACTAAAGTATGTTCTTAGCACATGAGAAAGTGATTAAGTGGATGACACAATAAAGTGCCTAAGCTTGTACTTGTAGGCATGCATTACTTGTAGTGATGATGATCCTTGGGCTATAGTACTTAAATAGTTTAAGACATACACTAATTTCACTTGCTTTTTTCTTAAAATGTTATTAAAGAAATGGTTTAACACTAATGAGAAATTCCTTAAGTGGAGATAAGATACCATTTAATCATGTACCTTGATTTTTAAGTCACATCATTAACTAGGAACCAACTACCTATTTCTTTAAGGAAAATTGTAGGAGCATTAAGAAAAGCTTCCTTACTTCCAAATTAAGACACATATCTCTTTAACAAATTTAGTTAATGAGAGTTAAATGCAAAAATCATTAAGAATTTTAAGGAATAAACATTTTTTAAATGGATTAATCATGAAAAAAATTAACGGTTAAGCACAAATTTAGCTTAAAAATGTTTATAGAACTTAAGATTGATTAAAAATGTTTAACTTATAATTAATTTCTCCAAATATCTTTGATTAAATTGCAAAAAGTAGCAATTAGAAATCTCTAGTTTTGATAAGTTCAATTTTAATTTAGATTTATCATCTTCAATTCTTCAATTAATTGATTCAAAGAAATTTCTAGTCCTAAGTGATGGCTTGAGAATAGAACAAATCATTCATCTTTAACAAAAGGTGATGGTAAGAAAAGCTGCAGAATATCATGTATCTGAATCAAGAAAGGAGTGTGATGTGCCCACATGAGAAGATGAAAATATCACTTTATGTTTTAGTTGCTTAAAAAGAGTTTATTTTTGGTAATGGGCCTTAATTTCTAGTGGTAAGTAAGAAAATATAATTTCATAGTGGAATCATAAAATATCTCCATATGATCAAATACTAGTTTTAGCAAAAGATAGGGATCTCAAAAAAATTGAAAATGATCATATCAACAATCCAATAAGCTGAATTTTTTGTAAAAGATATAATATATCATTACAAGTTTATAAAATCATAAAATGTCATAAATGAATCACCATAATGCATGTCTAGAACATGCCAAACTCAACTAGTTCAAGATGAACTGACATAACTTAGAATGGATTGGCCGACCAAGACGGGAGGATCTACCGTTCACATATAAATGTGATGACGTGCAATCGACTTGATCGGAGGACAAATAGAATCTAAGATTGGCATCAAATTTTAGTTGTTCGTTGGTGTTGAAGGAAGTTAAAAGATGATACCCAATGATCAAGAAGATGGGTATCAAACATCAGTGGTTGATGGGCATCGAACGTCATTTATTAGAAAATGCCAGATAAGAATGTTAGAAGTCATGAAAGGATGGCCAGTGGTCAACTCATTTTCTTGATAGGAGGGGAGATTAAACAACTAAAAAGAAGCCATCAGGTTTTAATGGATTAGATTTTAAAATGATAATGGCTATTAATGAGTGATTCTTAAATAAGTATAAACAAGCTATCTACCTATCAATGTAGCACTAAGAGAGCACTTAGTATCAGATAGAGCCCTCGTAAAAACTTTTCTAAGTGGCTGAGATTATCAATGAATGATCTCTAGAAAGATATGTATATGGATAGAGTCCCCACCTACTTATAGTCTCCAAGAGGGGGCTTAATGATGAATAAGCCTTAATTCGTCATCTAAGTTATATAGGTTTTTAACTAATCTAAGTCCTTAATAGGGGTTCACTAATGAATGAGCTTCTAAAATAGCATATAATATAACGATCCAGATTCTATCTAATAAAAAAATTTAAAGATTTGATAAATATTGATGGCCAGTAGTTTTCTAATCATCACCATCAAAATTATAGCTATACTCCTTATCATCCTACAGTGCCACTATATATAAGTACTTCTTTGATAATTCGCCATTTTACATAACAAGAAAGGTTAATGCCTCATATTTCTTTTCCTTGCAACTTTCATGTAAAAATAGCTTACTCCATATTCTCTACTTAATTGCATGAAATCATTATGTCAATCAAAAATGATTCTCATCCCATCAACTTGATTTTTATTATGTGATATTCACATAAGACAAATCGGACCTTATATCATTTTATATGAACTATGCATCATATTCACATGCACTATAATATTTTAAAATTTTAAAAAATATATGTGTTTGTGGCCTTGTGGGAATGTGGGTATCTAAACCTTTTTTATTTTTCATGATTAGACCACTGAATGGAAACAAATATTAATCATTGAAAATCCCCTCAATGTTGCATCATTCTCCATTAAACAAAATTAGCAACGCATGCTAATCAAAATCATTAAGAAACTAATTAATGTTTATGTGCGTGTGTCCTCCCTAATCTCTAAAAATAATAGATTGGGTAATTCCTGTTTTTATATGCTAGAAGACAAATCTAGGAGGTATGGGTAAAAGATATTAGTGGAGGAAAGATACTACACCTCATTAAAGCTATTTTCCAATGATTTATAATTATCCTTAATGCATGTTAATGATGTTTAATTAATATTTTTAATAATAAATGTTAAATCATAAAATATATGATTTGAATTTATGACCTAAAAAATAATATTATTAATTTATTAGATCAAGAATCTTCTCACCACACTAATAATTATCACTGTCTTTGTCTATATAGTGCCCAACACATGTTTAACTATTAGCATAACTAAATTGAGCAAAAATAATATAACTAGAAAGAAAAAAATAGATTAGAATGTTCTAATTAAATTTTAAAAATGATATAATTATTTTAAGATGAGTGCAACATACATTACAAGAAATTCAGGTATTACCGACGGCCAGTACCGGCGGTCATATAGCCGTCGCCTGCCGGTAATACCGGCAGTTATTTATTTAACTGCGGCCGGAATTAGCGGTGGTCTAATAACTGGTGGTTAGGCTGCCGGTTTTATTTTTTACCGGCGCTTTACCTGCGGCTATTACCGCCGATTTTAAGTGACTTTTTTCCGGTAGTCTGAACCGCGGGAAAATGCCCTAAATTTAGTCATCCTGAGCCTTCCGCTTCATTTCCTCACATTCTCCTCTCTCGCTACAGACGCTCGGAAATAGGCCACCGGAAATAGTTTCCTACACAGTTTATTCTGGCAGTTTTTGAACCGACGAAAAACCGCCGGAAATCTTATATGAACCGCAGGAAAAAATCACCAGTAATACATGAATTTCTTGTAGTAATAAATTTTTTATTAATTATAGGTATATTGTATTTATCTTGAAATAAATTAATGATTTTAATATTTATTTTGATTAAATTCTGATCATAACATTCTGACCTAATTTTTTTAATTAAGATTGCCTACATAATATGTGTATAAAAGTTATTATTTTGGTTGACATTCCTCTTAAATAATAAATCAGCTTATAGATATTTTGTGTTCTAAATTTTTTGGTCATGATATCGTATATAATGTTTTTTTTTTTTTTTTCAATTAAGAATGATCGTATAATATATGGCTAATTTTATTATTTAGGTTAAAGTTCCTATTATGTCCTACCATCAATGATGATTTAAATTTTATAGTTGAAAAATAAAATAAAATAAAATAAAAAGTTATATGGATTATCAATAAAATAAAATTGATAAGATAGTTATAATTTTTAATTTAAAAATCAATTAATATAATTTCACCAGAAAATTTTAAATATAAAAATATACTTACATTTAACATAGTTTTAAATTAAAAAATATAAAAATGATATGACAACATTATTAATTTATTATATCACTAACATTGATATATCATAAAAAAATTAATTATGACCAGGTACGAATCTCGAGGCTAAATTAAGTTGAAAACTTTCAAAAGTAAATTCATGATCATCCACATTCTAAATTCTGAACGTCTCAAAAAGACGAACACAATGGCACCGATTTTATTTGTATATATATGAAGGAATTTAATTGAAATTAATTTTTATGCATTTGTTTGGTCGATTAGAAATTGAGTGAAAATATTATTTTTATTCCTTCTTTTGTTGATTAGAAATTGATTTTTTTGTTTCCTGTAAAAAGAGAATATGCAAGTCTTAATAATAATCACCTAATTTTTCTTCATGCATTTGGTTAATGGAAAATGCATTTATTCATATGTTTTAAATAAATCCAACTAACTTTTTAATTATATTGAAACTAAAAACACAAAAAAAAAATTGAAATAAATAAATTTATATTAGAATGAAAAATATATTTTTCACTTCTAAATACAATAGCAGTCATATCAAATAGTAATTCATCTCCAACTGAATTTCATTTCTAAAACCAAAAAAGATTGAATATTATATGTATATTCTTTGTCATACATGTTTATATTTATTTTCAATCAAAACGGGTGAATTAATGCATGTCGTTTTGAATATTGACTTCACACTATTCAATTCACAGCCAAGATAAAACATAAAAAAAGTTTCCATTTTTTTGCATTGGTAGACGCTTGCTGGAACTACAAACAGGCAAATGACATTCGGTTGGAGATGCCCTTAGCATCATAGTTAGGTTAGTCAAATCAAAGCCATGGAATTCCTCAATATTTTATGTGGAAATGAAACAAGAATAGTAAGGGTCAAGCTTGATTGTGTTGATATAATTATTTGATGTCATGTTTATATGAAGTAAACCACATAGATTCACAAAGTAGTAATCCATTCTAATTCATAAGTGAGTCCAATCAAGCATATATGTAAAAAGATGCTGGAAAAATAAGTGTGAAAAATACGCATGTGAATATGTGATGGCTAGTTATGTTAGCAAATCACCCAAATGGTCCCTAGACAAGCATAAAGATGGAATGATGTTCCATCACATCAAACAACATAACCTTGTAGAGGTGAAGATAATGTCTCCACTCTCTATGATACATCTCATCAACTTTCCAAGGAGAAAGTGATAAGAACATATATATGCAAGCATATAATGCAATTGCATTCTCCTCATCATGTTTTATCCCTTCGCTACTGTTCTTCAAAGGACTATATCTTCGATCATCTTCTACGACTTTATTTTTGTCTCCATCTTTAACAACAACGGTGTTAGTAAATGATAAAGATGGAATATGGGCTATCTATGATAAGGAAATATATCATGAAAAAAGAAGGGAGATATTATCATTCAAAATAGAATAATAATATAAAGAGTTATAAATAATATTTTGATGAAAAAATCACTAAAGTCTCCATGAAGGAGAGAACAGTCAAATTTTACTTTTTACATTGCAAACAAATAGTAATCAATTTAACATGATTTTCTAATTTTACTCACTTTTGTCCTTTTAATGGAGCCTTAATTGAAGGTAGAAATAGGGGGGGAAAATAAAGGAAAAAATTAATAATGATAAAATTATAGGTAATTACTTTTATTTTTTATTCACCCTTTATAGCTCTAATTTTTGTATGAAAATGAATTATGTTTAGATATTATAATCAAATTTTATTATTATGAATATTAAAAAAAATAGAATTTATTTGAAAAGCAAATGCATATAATATAAGTTGAAAAAGTTTTTTAAAAATAGAACTTGAGATTAATGGATGAATGCTATTTTAATCACTTATATTGAAGAGTAAATATATATTATTGAAATTGAAGTAATCATTCAACTTAGCATATTAGGCCCACTTGACCCTCCTTAACTCTACTCCTTAAATATAATAAATAAAATATAAGAAGATAAAAAGATCATTTAATTTGATCTCTTCAAAATAATTAAACACTATAGGCTACATATTTTCAAGCATTTTCATAATCATTTAATTTATTGGTAAACACATTCAAAGTTTTTCAATGAATAAATTTGATCTATTTAAAATAGTTTTTTTTTGCTTCTCAATACCCTATTTAATTCAAATGATTTAAAATTTAACCTTTAAGTCTTTCATAATATTTACTTCAAATTTTTTATATGTTTAAAATTAGATAGCATCTAATAACATGATATATATTTTATGTATTTTATATTAATTAGCAATTTGGTTGACTTGTTAATATATTTTTATTAATAATTAATGGCATTGATCGGTTGTAATTAACTGAGCTTTGTATCAGATTCCTGATAGCTTAGACCATCATGTTTTGAATGGCAACCTGAGGAGCAGACATGATATGAGTGCGGGCCATTTTGATAGTGTTATTTGAGTAATCTCAGAGATATCTGAATCCCTGTGGGGTTAAGCTAATCATTTCAAAAATCCAAACTGAGATCTTCTGAGCTGCTGCAGCCACCGCATGAGTTCCATCAATGGACATCTACCTTAATTTTAAGAGCTTAGCTTATAGCTTACTGTAAGAGAGAGAGAGAGAGATCTATGAGAGGATTGGCATACAATGAATCTGGCAAAATCACTTTGAATGAAAACGTCAAAATGGCATGTCAAACATAGCTATAAAGAAATAAATAAGAGTGAAAGAGTTAGTAGGCTTATGAATGAAACTTGCATGTTTATTTCTATCAAAATTAGAGTATATATATATATATATATAGCTCTATCTCTCTCTATTGGTATATGCTCGATGTGTCCATCAAAATTACTTCTCCAATGTCTTGATAACACTAATGGATCAACTATAAATCTAGCATATATTTTCACTGTGGATTCAGTCCTAAACCTCCTTGCAAGCTACCAAGCCTAAAGTTAAAATTCCTAGAGAATCTTCATGTTAAACAAGCTCATATTAATATTGATTCCCTTGAAATTCAATTTATTATGCAACTAATTTATCATTTAATCCTTAGTGAGTTGTACCATGCTCATAGTATCTTAACTTTATAAAGGCAAGAACATCTTTACAAGTCTTTTGAGTCATTCTCATTTTATTTGGTGTGATTAAAGAAATCATAAATGTTGCATGTCAGAATATTCGTGGAGGTGGAGAGATCAAGAGTTTAATGTCTTATCTTTGAACAAAAAAGTAGTAAAAATACATATAAGAGTATGGGGTGCAACAATCATAAGAGACCAGATTTTTTACTTGAAAAATCCAGGAAAGGAAAAAAAACTATGGGGGCTTGCCTAGTTGAAATGATTCCACTAGTTATTGTCATTGATTTATAAATGATGGCCTTCCTTGGGGGAAGGTGTTAACACAACATGTAAATATACATTATTTATATCATATTACATTGATGGAGTTAAAAAATTCAATTGTCTGAGAGTTGTTCTCAAGTGAATGTTGGTCTATTTGTTTGATCAGTAGGATTATAGTCGGGCAATAGAGGTCAAAGGGACCGTTGTCTCGTGCGACAGTGGTTGGAGAGACTATAGTTCGTGGGCGACTATAGTTGGAGGGACCGTAATCAAATGATGAAGGTCGGATGGACCGTAATCTCATGATTGAGGTCGAACAAACTATTGTCATGTGACAGAGGTCGAATAGATCATAGTCGATGGGCGAGTAAGGTCAGAGGGATTGTAGTTAGTGAGCGATGAAGGCCACAACGACTATTGTCATGCAGCAGTGATCAAAGATGTTGTAGTTACTGAGCGACTATGGTTAGAGAGACCGTAGTTAGACAATTGAGGTTGAAGGGATTGTTGTCAGGTGACAGAGGTCGGAGTGACCTTAATCGGCGGGCAATGAAGATTTGAGGGGCTTTTATCATGCAACAGTGGTTGGATGGATCATAGTTGGTGGGCAACTATAGTCAAAGAAATCGTATTTAGGCAACGAAGGTCAAAGGGATCGTTGTCTGACGATTGAGGTCAAAGGGACCATTGTCAAGTGACAAAAGTTGGATGAACCATAGTTGGGAGGTGAAGGAGGTTGGAGGGACTGTAGTCAGCTAGCGAGAAAGGTCAAAAGGATCGTTATCTTGTGATAGTGGTTATAGGGAACATAGTAAGCTAGTGACTGTGGTTAGTGTGCGATGAAGGTCAAAATGACCATTGTAGGGTGACATAAAGTCGGAGGGATCATAGTCAAGTGACAGAAGTCAAAGGGATGTAGTTGGGCAATTGAGTTTGAAGCGATAATTGTCAGTGGATGAAAGAGGTCGGAAGCATCATAGTTGGTGGGCTATGGAGGTCAAACTGAGACTCAATGGTGGAGGCTAGACAGAGATCTGATGGTATTGGTCGGGTGGAGGTCCAGCAAGTGAGATCTCCGGGAATAGAGTAATGTTCAAACTGTTCTAACTCAACCCGAAGTTAGGCAATATGGTTTGATTTTTTATGTATGAACCCTTTTACATTTGTCTGGACTTGATATATGTGCATTTAAGGGTCTGCATGTGTTCTGAAGTAGGTTCCTAGTGGTCGGAATGCATGTTTATTAAATATAGAATTTCCCGTGGAGCACCCTTGCGGTGGAACAGTGGCTCTCCGACATTGTTTTCTCTGTATTTGAAAATTTTGAACTAGGGCAGCGTCACTAGGTTCTAGGCTCCTCAAATGTAGGATGGATTTTAATATAAAATTATATTTTCCCACTATTTTGTTATGTTTCGTTTCGAGCAGCTGCTAACCTAGAGAGATGAAGTCCATTTTAGGCCTCTTCGGGTCATTTTAAGCCATCAGGCCAGTTTCAAAATTATCTGGATTGAGGTAGGTCACATTGTGTCTATCTCTGTTTTTAGTAATACAAAGATTTCTTGTTTTTTTCTTATTAAATTTGTATTTTTGGAACTGAAAAATGAGGATAATTTTGTACTTGTAAAACTTTTACCGCATAGGAGAGATATGATACTAAATTAGCCGCACAATAAGAGAGTCAAAATGAGAATTTTTATTCAAAGATGAAATATGTACTAGAGGGCCACAAATATGAATTGTATGTTTTCATTAGGAGAAGAAGAGTTTCCTCATTGTATTCTACAAATCCTTATATTGGTTTTTCTCTAGGGGACATTACTTAGCTATGAAATTATTGTGTTCTAAAGAGTTCTTATCTTCAAGGCTTTATGACGTATGTGAATCCAATCGAGTTGCTCTAGTGCCTCAAACCTTATGTTTCTTGTTCTCGCTATAGGGGGGGTAACCCCTGATTAGGTTCAGGTGCAATTTTTTTTGTACAACACCCCGACGTTGTATACTTGAGCGCCCCAACGCTATGTACCCAAGCACCTCATCGCTGCGTACCCAAGCGTCCCATCACTAAATAGAAGAGAGTGGAGTACCGCAGCGGTCTATATACGACGCCACAACATATCAAGATAGCAATTCAGGCGCATGCACCATTCTCTATGTCTAACCCACTCAAAATACAAGAGAAAATCAAATAAATGATAGAGCGAAAGAGAAGAGAGATTTGTACTTATTTCTCTCTACTTTCATAGTAGATTTCTTGGTGTGGTGTGGCTCCATAGTTTTTTTTCTATATTTTTAGTTTTTCCATGTTAAATCTAATGTCTTTTATTTTTCTGCTGCTTTTATTTTTTTGCTTTTTTCGTCATTATGATGTGTACTCCTCATCTTCAACACTTTGTATATGCATTGTATATGACTTTCCAATTTAATTCACTCAAAATTCAAAAATAAAAAGTTCTCACTATGAGAATATCTTGTGGAGAATTGATCATATGCCATGTTAATGTAAAATGAATAACTATTTCTCTATAGAAAAATATTCCCCACTTATGCTCTTTAGTATCATATTGTTGGCCTTTGCATGTGAATGATTTTGTTAGAAAATAGAGTTGATTCTTAAAGTTGTCTAGTAGCTGTTTTTTTTAACTTAGCTGCTTGAGCTTTTTCATGTCTAAAGCAAAAATAAAATGATGCTATAAGAATCCATTGACTGGATAGCCAAATTCTATCTTTTTTATGTGGGACATTAAGGTCAATTACGAGTAACCCGTACTCACCTCACATACACATACTTCAAACTCAAGACCTCTTAGTTGATAGACAAAGCTCTCATCCAACAGACTAATATGAGTTAATTGCGTGCCAAAATCATTACTTAGGCTTAGTTTGGGACGGCTTTCTTATTGCTTCTGAGAAAGTCGTCCCAAACAATAAAGCCTTAATCAATACTACCACTATTATCTTCTTCACATAATATTGGTGCATAAAAACCTCTCAAGGCTATAAAATAGCAAGGAAAGTTGATTCCTTCAATTGCCGAAAGCATTTCAACATAGCCTATATCTAGAGAAAAAAAAGGCATTTATAAAGATTAAGAAGCTTTAGAAGATTATATTCTCATGTACATGCAGAGAGTGAGGACCAAATGCGTTCATGGTGGCCACAAATCTGACTTTTCTCTCTCACTTCATTAATGTTATTAAAATTATACTAATACTATTTATTTTATTTTATTATTAACATATTAAATGATCTTACAATCATATAAATATTAAATATTTCATAAGAAAATTACATATTTTAGTTGCTTCTATATGAAAATTATGTTTTGAAAAGGGATTATTTTTATTTTATTAATTTTAAATTTACAAATAAAATTTTCATCTTAAACTTAGACTTCGTTTGGGACGGCTTTCTTACTGCTTCTTAAAGCGGCTTTGTAGTAAAAAAAATTTAACTTTTTAACTAGAAAGTTGTTTTAAGAAGAAGGAAGAAAGCGGTCCCAAACGAAGCCTTAGGCTTCATTTGGGATGACTTTTTTACTATTTCTTAAAGCAGTTTTTAATACAAAATTTTTAAAAAGCTGCTTTAAGAAGTATTAATAAAGTCATCCTTTAAGCTTCGTTTGGAACAACTTTCTTACTGTTTTATAAAACAGCTTCCTGGTACAAAATTTTCTATATCAAAAACTTTTTTTTACTAAAAGTTATTTTAGAAAGCAGTAAAAAAATATATCCCAGACGAAGCCCTAAAGAGATTTTTGGAGGCATTTTGATATTGATTTTTAAATGTGCATTATTAAATAAAAAATAATAGTAAAGTCAAATGAGGCAAAAAATTATTCGTTGGGGTAAAAGGAAGCCTAAATTAGGGGAAGTTCATTTCTTGTTGAAAAAAAAAAGAGAAAGTTTCTCTTTGTGCATTCATCTTTTGACAAATAGTGATGGTACAAATTCTGCAGACTTATCAATTGATACATTATTTGAACATATGGAAGAAATGGGTGGCCAAAGTCCTCAAGGAATTGGGGAAAAAATGGGAACAAATGCTTGTGATGAATTTATACATTTCTAATAATTTTGATTTATTTTGCATTGTTAGCTCCTTGAGCAATTTGTCTAACATTAAGAAGTTGCGAATTGTTTATTCTATCAAAAAGAAAAGTCAAATTTTATGGGAATTTCGAATTTTTTTCGCATAATGGCTCTAATTGGAAAAATTTTCTACTTATTTTTTATTTAGGCCAATATCTTTCAAAACTCTTTTTGAGCAAAAATATTATGCTTGAAGACTTGAAGTCGATGTAAGAGGCAAAACTCCAAGATTTATCCCCCTCTTTCCTTTGCTTCATATTTAGGTTTTGTTTAGGACAGCTTTCTTACAGCTTCTTAACAGCTTTTTAATACAAAAATTTTAATTTTTGAACTAAAAAATTGCTTTAAGAAGCAATAAGAAAGCTATCTCAAATGAAGCATTAATATATATTTCTCAAGTCCGTAGTGATTATTAAAAGATAGAAAAGGATTGAACTTTATTAAGGAGGAGATGGTTAGCATTTAAAGGATCTTGATATGGGGTGGAAACTCCTTATACTTCTTTTCCCTATTTAGATAAATACATCACGAAGCTTGGTTTGCACCAACAACAACAATTAAGGATTCTTCACTATAATCATATGCAAAATGTTAATATGAATCTCTCTTTGATGTTGTGGTTGAAACTACTTTCCAATTTAGGCTTTATTTTCATAGATGTAATTTGTTTTATGTATGTCATGCTATCATGGTAATGCATCATCTATCATTTTAGGTTGCGGAGGAAGAGATTGATGGGTCTTGGATGTATAAATGAGGGGCATTGTGCTCCCTTTCATATTAGATGATATATTAAGGTGGAAATATTTCTAAAAAGAATGCTAAATTATTTTGTCCTTAAATTCATATCTATAAAGATAGAATATTTGATTGGGTAAGCTATAAATGTTATCTTATATATACTAAAAAGGTTATTAAAGTGGGCATGGGTCATAACATCTTCCAATATGTGAAGATGATATGACCAAAACATTATACATGAAGTAATAATAAAAGATTTGAGAGCATTATGAATTGCTGGGATGTTGTTACTCTATAAATTTAGATGACATGACATGAAGGCAGAACACGAAATAGTATGACATGATGTCTACTGAATGTAATCATACTGGTTAGTCCTAGAGGTAGAGATGTTATGACTCAAAAGTAGTAATAATATTGTGCATGAAGGACATAGAGGCCCATTTAAATGGGTAAATTGGTCCTATCTAAAATTTGAATATGTTATGATTTGAAGAAAGTGACAAGATTGTGAACAGATGTTATGCAGGCCACCATAAATGATCAAGTTAGTCCTCACTTAAAAAAGGTAATGAAATGAATCCAAAAGTGTTACTACCACTACTAATGATAAAATGTAGTTAGGATAACTTCTATCCTAAAAGGCGAGGGGATTAAAAGAACCAGTGTTAATAAGTAATTTAAGGTGTTCATAATAGTCCCTTTCTTGAATAATTTTTAAATTTTAAATTTATAGTTAATTCAGCTCTTTTAACTTGATTAAATGCCTCATAACACAAAATTTATATCAAATGTTATATTTAATCAAACAAAAGCTTATAGCACTCAACCACTTAATTTGCTCCCTTTAAAATATTATAAGAATTTTTTGTGGTAATAGAATAAAATTATGTCGCTTCATTCAAGATAATTTTCTTATTGTTTTCTACAACAGGTTTTTAATATAATTTTTTTTTTTAACAGCAAAATATTAGTGGTCAAAAGCTATTCCAAACGAAGCCTTAACTTCTCTAAACGTGCTCTAAATAAGAGAATTTTTTTAATATATATAAAGGACACCATGCTAGGCACCGACCTCAATCCAACTCAAATCAAGCACACCATGTTTCCTAACCCACGACACAATGGCCCAATTCTCAGCTCTTTGGATACAGCTATTCTATAGAACAAATCAAACCAAGCAAGAACTGACCATTAAACAGCTCATAATGCTTTATAAAACGACTAATTTTATTGGCATCACAAAATCACTAACAAAATAATTTTGGCTTTTACTATATGTCCTGTTTCAACTTGATTAAAATAAAATTTTATATTTGATCAGGCAAAAGTTTATAGCACTCAAGATAATTTTCTTATTGTTTTCTACAACAGGTTTTCAATATAAATTTTTTTTTTAAGCAGCAAAATATTAGTGGTCAAAAACTACTATTCCAAACGAAGCCTTAGCTTCTCTAAACGTGCTCTAAATAAGAGAATTTTTTTAATATATATAAAGGACACCATGCTAGGCACCGACCTCAATCCAACTCAAATCAAGCACACCATGTTTCCTAACCCACGACACTATGGCCCAATTCTCAGTTCTTTGGATACAGCTATTCTATAGAACAAATCAAACCAAGCAAGAACTGACCATTAAACAGCTCATAAGGCTTTATAAAACGACTAATTTTATTGGCATCACAAAATCACTAACAAAATAATTTTTGCTTCTTCTATATGTCGCACTTATCATAAGAGAATTAAGCATTGTATGCATAAATAAATTACTAGAGAGTATTTTTTTTTTCTTCTCATAAAAAATATATTTATATTTCATTATTATTTTGTCCTATAAATAACGGTAGACATAAAAAGAATTGGTTAGAAATTATTAAAAATGCCTTTTTTATTAGATTTAAATAAGATTCAATTTGACTCTTAGACTTTGTTTGGGACGTTTTTTGTACTAGCCTGTATTTTGATCCATAAAAATAATTTTTTGAGGATGTGAGGTATGTCAGGAATCCTTCATGTTCTTGGTCTTTTTATTTTAGCTATTATTTTGTACTCAAGACATGATAGATATGTGATGATTGTATAAATCATGAGTATTGTATTATTTTTGAGAATGAATACATATATGTACACTTATATTTTGAATTATTGAATATGTTTTGTTGTTTATTACAGATATATGATATTAAATAGCTCTGATTGTTGTTTATTAAAAGAGAAATGAATAATTTTTCTAAATCAGATTCTAGAGTATCATAGTTTTGTTACCGCTTCTTAAAACAGCTTTCTAGTAAGAAAGTCATCCAAACAAAGCCTTAATAAAATATAATAAAGAAAAATGATTCATATAACTGAACCAATTAATGTGATGAGATAAAGGCTTGATATCATTGTTGTTGTACTATTCTGCGTTATATAATATTCCTTTATCCATTATCAACACTCTCAAGCATGCATGCAAGCATGTGACTTAAACATGGGTGGTAGAAATGATTAATTTCTTCTATTGAGAAATTAAGTAAATATAAAAATATTATGCATTTAATTAATATTTATTTTATATTATTTGTTAGATTTATCATAAATTAATCATATATTAAGATAATTATACTTTCTAAATTAAATTTCCAATATTAAAATAAATGAATTGGCATATATATGATGATGCATGCTCATATGGTTAATTATCTATGTTAAAATTCCTCAACACATCATAATATTCCTTCCAACTTTGTTCCATAAAGAGCTAAAACATAAATCATTTAGCACAAAACCATCAGTACATTAATTACCTAATCTCATCATCTTACACAAATGCACCTATCACATATGGTGGACCCTTACACCCACCCATCCTTCATATAAAATAAAATAAAATTTACATTATTAGAAAAATAGGATTTAAATTAATGAATATAATTAGGAGAGTTAAAAAACTTATATATATTTTTTTGAAAAAGACATTAATTTTTAATCTTAAAATTATTAAATTTATTTTAACATAAGCGTAATAATAATTTTATAAAAATTAGAACAAATATTCTTAGCTTTTAAATTAATATATAGCATTGCTATTATATTTAAATAATTTGAATTTACAGGTTTATTCAATAATAATAATAAATATTATTATTATAAAATATAAGATAATATAATAAAATATTATGATATTTAATGTAATTAAAATAATAAATATTGTAGAAAATTTTACCTTTTTGTCCATTATTTAAGATTATATAATGAAAATTAGATCTGTATATCATAACTCTTTTTTTAATTTAATTAATTAATTTCATAATGTACTTATATCAAAATAAATGTAATGACTTTTTAATTAATTATAATCATAATTTAGCATTTTTTTTTACCCAAAAATTTTCCTATTTTAAATAATATAGACACGCGTCCCCTATTCTTTTTCTATTTTCTTCCCATTTAACCCTCTCCTCTCCTATATAAATTAAGACCCGAAGCTTCAGTTGTTCTCCAACCACAAGCCCAAAATCACTCAGCTATGCGACCTCGTGAGCCTCAATGCGACGCCGGCGGCAACCACCCCAAGGAACTAGCCGTTAATGGCAACGGTAACAATTCCTTACCGTTTCTCTCCACCGCCGTCTTCCCCATGACTCTCAAAGTAAGCCTTCTACTAACTACATCCCATTTCATTCAATTTTCTAATTAAACAATACTAATCACCATAATTAAGCTAAAAACTTATTAATTAAAACAGTTTGAAGAAGTCGTTTACAAAGTGAAAACGGGAAACGCGAAGGAGAAGACAATACTGAACGGAGTAACAGGCATGGTTTGCCCTGGAGAGATGCTTGCTATGCTGGGTCCATCCGGAAGCGGTAAGACCACCCTGCTCACAGCTCTCGGCGGCCGCCTCCCAGCCAAAAATCTCTGCGGTAAGATTACCTATAACGGCCTGCCGTTCTCCGCCGCCGCCCGCCGCCGCACCGGCTTCGTCGCACAGGACAACGTTCTTTATCCGCACCTTACCGTCACCGAAACCCTTATTTACACCGCTTTGCTCCGCCTGCCTCGGTCGCTGACCC
>NW_021319373.1:1153793-1194584 GCF_001605985.2 Dendrobium catenatum
AATATTACTTTTTATAATATATATATTATTAAAAATGATATTGGCTTATTATAAAATATTTTATTTTATTTTATTTTATTTGGAGAATCAATATTGACATGCCACTTAAGTTGGAAAGAATATTAGAATGTGAGAAAGCATTATTACTATGAATTTATAAAATAAGCAAAGGTGGATATGCATTATAATTAATTCAGATAATATTAACTTTATTTAATTAAAAAGGAAGGGGAAGTAATGATTTGCTTTTAGTGGTTTTCTCACACTCTCACTCAAATCCAAAGGAAAGCTGAATGGAGATTTTTATATTATTTGGAGATTTTGCTTTCTTTTGTCGGTCATTAAAGGAGCACCGCATTCTGATAAAGGGTTTAAGAGATTTTTATTGTTAAAACAAAATAATTTATATTTCTTACAAAATAATTCATAGATAAGCTTATAATGTCAATAAAATTTATCAAATTATTACAAAAAAAAACCTCTTATTTAATGTATAATTTTGTTATTTTCAACGTACTAAAATACATATATTTTACATTAGTTGGAAGTCTTTAATAGGAAAACCCAAAAAGAACAAAACAGAATCCTATTCCAAATTTAGTGGGAGACCAAATGTTTTATGATTACCTTTTTTTTACTTAATCCAAAGTTAGAAACTTAAAATTTTCATTAAATGGATTAAACACTTTTAAGTAAATTAAGCAAAACTTAAATCAAAATTAAGAATTTGTTTGGAACAACTTTCTTACTGTTTCTTAAAACAACTTTTTTTTACAAAAAGTTTAATTTTTTAATTAAAAAATGTTTTAAGAAACAGTAAGAAAGCTGTCCCAAACAACTCCTAAAACTCATAGGCGAGCTTAGTGATTCTCAAGCACCCTTTTTAAATGAAGGGCCCATTTAAAAAAGATTTGATCTTTCATAATCATAAAAATAACTAAGCAAAGTGTTCACTTTTATAAGTTTTATCAACAATCATATACTTTATAAGTTTTATCAACAATCAAATTATTTTCATAAAACAGTCTCTTTTAAGTTACTCTCCGAATAATTGTAGTAATGAAATGGTTTACCAGATCCAGCTGACAATTAGCTCTGTAAGAAGTTCCATTAATGGAACATAAAGCTGTGATCTTTCTGTGAGCAGGGATCTCGCCGGACTCCAAGCTCGAGCTGGACAAAACCAACGCCGACGAAGGCGGCCAGTACAACGCCGTCAGAGATCAACTGATATCCGCCTACGACCACCACATCGCCTCCAGGCTAAAAGTAGAGCTCTTCAACGCAGAGACCATCAACTGCATAACCCATAATCCACATTCAGGTATCAGAAAAGCAGCCAAAGAAGAGCAATGGACAACAACATGGTTCGAACAGTTCACCGTTCTGCTCCGCCGTAGCCTCAAGGAACGCCGCCATGAAGCCTTCAACAAGCTCCGCATCTTCCAAGTCCTCAGCGTCGCCATTCTCGGTGGCCTCCTTTGGTGGCAAACTCCTCCTTCCCATCTCCAAGACAAAGTAACTAATCACTCCTCTGCTTCTTTTGCTCTTAAAATAGCTTTAATCCCCATAACTAACGAGTCAAATTTCAACCAGACGGCTCTCATCTTCTTCTTCTCGGTATTCTGGGGTTTCTTTCCTCTCTACAACGCTGTCTTCACCTTCCCACAGGAACGCGCAATGCTGCTCAAAGAGAGAGCATCAGGGATGTATCGGTTGTCATCTTACTTCATGGCTCGAACGGTCGGTGATCTCCCAATGGAGCTTGCCCTTCCGACGGCCTTCACCTTCATCTTCTACTGGATGGGCGGGCTCGACCCGCGGCCGGCTTCCTTCCTCCTCTCCCTTCTCGTTGTTCTTTACAGTGTTCTGGTAGCTCAGAGCCTTGGCTTAGCATTTGGTGCTATACTCATGGAAGTCAAGCAGGCGACCACACTTGCTTCAGTCACAACTCTAACTTTCCTAATCGCAGGGGGATACTATGTTCAGCATATTCCTCCATTTATAGTCTGGCTCAAGTACCTTAGCTATAGCTTCTACTGCTTCAAGCTTCTTGTTGGTGTCCAGTTCAGGCCTAATGATACCTATGAGTGCTCTAATGGACTGAGGTGCTCTGTGTTGGATTTCCCTGCCATTAAATCAGTTGGATTAGATCTTTTATGGTTGGATGTTCTAATCATGGGATTGATGCTTGTTGGCTATCGGTTTATTGCTTACTGGGCACTTCATAAATTGCAGAGGCCAAGGTAGGAAGATCAAGAAGGCAGGGCCTTAATTTCTCAGATAGAAAAAATGACCAAGGCTTCGTTTGGGCGGCTTTCTTACTGCTTCTTAAAGCAATTTTTAATTACAAAATTTTAAATTTTTGTATTAAAAAGCTGCTTTAAGAAGAAGAAAAAAGCTGTCCTAAATGAAGTCTATATCAGAGTAAAACACATGAATTGACTTTCGTAATATATAATAGTAAGTCAGCCAAATCTCCAAGTGTTTGACTCAACTAATAATAATTAACCTCTCTTAGGTTATAGAGAACTGTTGCTGTTCACAGGAGCAATAATCTTTCTTATTGCCTCCAATTATCAGCTAAGGAGATGTATCACTTGCTGCAGAGATTTAGAGCAAATCACAACAAGTATATAATTAAGAATATGGCAGTTTCATAAATAAATTTTGGCTTCTTTGATGTCTGTGTGGGTCAAGAGATGTGGCAATCAGATATTTGAAAATGGATTCAGATTTACAATGATGAGGAAGAAGACCGTTATAAAGTTACAAGAAGGTGGAATGTTTGTGAAAATAGATTACTTGAGATGAGCTGAGTCGAAACAATGAGAATATAAAATATTATATCTTCCTAATTGCGAGAAGTTTTTCTGTTTTGCAATAATAGCTTTTCTCTTTGCCAAATAATAAACCTTTTTTTTTTTTGCTGTCTTACAAAATATAAGAAATTTTGGCTTTTTTGTTCATGGGGAAAAAATTAAGAGATAAAACGACCTTGCCTGTATAGATGTTGTCTTTGAGATCTGAGTTCAGTTCTTGTTCTTAAGCTCGCTGAAGGCTAGAGACTTGATCTGATGGATCCTCTCTGGTAATGACTAAGGCTTCATTTGGGACGGCTTTTTTATTGCTTTCTGTAATGGAGTTTTAATACAAATTTTTTTTATTTTTGTACCAAAACTCCGTTTTAGGAAGCAATGAAAAAGCCGTCCCAAACGAAGCCTTCGTTTGGGACGGCTTTCTTATTGCTTCTTAAAGCAGCTTTCTAGTATAATATTTTTTATTATTGAACTAAAAAACTGCTTTAAGAAGCAGGAAGAAAGCCGTCCCAAACGAAGCCTAACATCTCTCCCATATCTTGTAATATCTTGTGCCTCTCATGCTCCAACCCACGATTGCAGAACCTGATTCTCCCATGGAATTAAGCTATCAGGTCCTGTTAGTGAATTACTTAATGATTATATATATCAGTTCTAGCAAACAGGAAAATTCTCAAGAGATGTAATCAGAGACTATGAAGAAAAAATGTTATGTTGAGAAAGAAAAAAAAAAACAAAAAATCATAAGATCTAAAAAGCAGGTATTTCACATGATTTGAACCGCAGGGATCACTATATAGTTCAGGAATCACAATACATCCAGTAAACACAAAAAGTTATGGTGTTCAATGAAGATTAGAAAATATCATATTTACTGATTACCGTCAAGATATTCTCATAGATTATACTGCATAATATTATTCCATATCATCTGTTTCTATATCTACATTACATAAACAACAAAATAATCTTCATCATGGAGTAAACCTTCAATAGGAACCAAGCTCCACAAATCTCAACAAGAGAGAACACACTAATTCCTAAATCTAGGAAGAACTTAGGGGGAGAATGGTTTCAGGACAAACAGAAGGCGCTGCCTTTGCTATTTCCTCATTCTTGGCATGTTTTCAACTCACTATAGAGATGCTTTGTTGCCTCCCATACTTGATAAATTGCTTAAATCACGAGGAACTATACAGTTCCCAATAAAATGAAGAACAGGGAAAAAACAAAGGGAAGTATAAATGTATAGGAACGGTGGATTTTTGCTCTAAGAAACAACACAAAGCTAATGCCTCCAAAGCTAATTAGGAAATTCAATATTTATGCACTCTGGACGTGCAGAAGTGATCTTTATCTCTGTGTCAAGTTGTCAAAAGAATTATAAGAGACAGCATGGAAGAATTGAATAACCTGATGAACAACCACTTGCCGAGCGGAATCACTCAAGAATGTTATTTAGTCTGATTCAAACTGTTGCATTAAAAAAATATAGCATGAGGGAGTAAGAACAACATGTGAATGAGCAGGAACAACAAATGGAAAAAGAAAAACAGTTCAGACAAAATAGCCCAGCTTGCAAAGAGGAGGATAAATATTTGAATTACAAAAATAATACTAATAATAATAATAATAATAATATCCCAAAAATGTTTACGAATAACCAGAACAAGCATTCATTTGCTAGTCATAAAAGTTTTTCTATTTTACCTTCTACAAAAAATAATCTAGAAGAAGAATATACTTTCTCATGCGCAAAGAGAATTTTTGGCCTCCTAATGTTCAATGTACTTGCAGTTCAACCTCAGGTCCAAGATGACACCGAGAGGGAATCGAGAAAAGAGTTTAAGAACACTTGCAAGAAAAAGATTTTAGCTGCAACAACTTTGGACAGTGTAGGTCTCCGTAGGCATGAAGCCTGTTGGCATCTTATCTGCTGCTTTTATATTTCCAAAATCCACTGAGGTGTATTGAGATAAATCTATAAGAAAATTAATGCGAAGATGACTAGAGAATCATTTTGAAAACATTAATAAGGAAATAGAATAAGTGAATTCATGTGTTATGAACAATTTTTGCTAAGCAGATATAATACAGTGCTCTTCAAGCAAAGCCTACAAATTACGTAATGAATTGTATTTTAAGAATTTAAAAAAGTGTAATTTGATCATTTTATAGATGTGGAAGATGAGATTAGAGGGAATTGCCTTAGATAGGTTGGTCATATAAAACGGCGGCCTTCTGATGACCCGGTTAGAAGAGTAGATGTATTAGATTTGGCTTATGTTAAGAAAGGTAGAAGTAGACCTAAAAAAACTTTGCAAGAGATTAGAAATTGATCTTTCTTTATTAGATTTAAATAAGAATTTGACTCTTAATAGGGCACAATGGAGATAAAAATTTCATGTAGCTAACCCCACAGTGGGGTAAAGGCTGGATGTTGTTGGCATTGTTGTTTATATGTTGGCATGAGTAAATCAATTTCGAGGTCAAAATCATTATCTCAGTCCCTTCTTTGCTTTATGAAATCTAAATCAGATATAAAATAATGAAGAAATAAGTTAATAAGAGACCTATCATGAAATCCTTTTCAGCAAAAATTGGGTACATAAAAGCTTAAGAAATTTGACTTGTAGACTTAAGATAAAATATTGATGGGTCCCTTTAAAAAATATATGCTTTAATCCCAGTTGTCCAATCAAGCATATCAAAACTTGCTTTTGTGACCAAAATGAGCATATGGGCAATGCATCTTCTCACATCATCATCAAATTATATCATGATACATCAAGTTACTTCCATTCAAATCATAGAAATGGATCTCAGGGCCATCAACAAAGAACCAATGGTCGGATTTGAATCTTTGGCTACTCCAATCTTGAGCTAAAAGCCCACCCCTCCGATCGACCCATTTATTATTCCTAAGGCCATAATGGCCTAAAATGGATCATGAGAAAGGCATGGCGTCGTTTTGTACCATCTGATTACTCAAAGGAAGAAAGAGTTCCTAACTAAGGCGCATTTTAATCCGACATAAATATTAAAGGCAAGATAGTCAATAATTCATCAATTAATCTGTCGAAACACCTAAATACCCTTTCTCCTACCACTACAAATACCTACAAGTCGGTAGATAATCTCCAACTCTTTTCTCCATTTATTCCATTAACTTAAGCAAAAAACAATTTCCGCGGATGCAATTGCTTGTGTTCATGCATGTATTGAGCCCATCCTAAAGATACCATCGCTTAATAACATTGATTGGCCCAATATGATTTTTGGCGCACAATTGTTTGGCAATACTTATAAAAAGATTCACACACTTCATAATAGGATTCCTTATAACACCATCAATCACTCCCCACTCAAATTGAATGATAAACCCTCAACGTCAGTAGCAAGCAAGCAAAATAACATAAGGGTCATTTTTCGAGGCTCGAAAGCAATGTCCTGTCATAGACACTAATCTTAGCATCAAACTGATAATACAGCGCCATCGCCCCAAGAAAACCAATGGAGTTTAGGGAGTTGGGTGAGCAATGTGAGGCAACTAGGCATTAGAAAGGGGAGCAGAAGTGAGGGGCCACAGATACCTTCTAATTCTATGTTGGAAGAAAGCATTCTTATTATATTATTAACTAAGAGTAGGTGACTGTATATAGGCATACCAAACAAGTACACAAAAAAAAAGGAAGTAGATCTAATAGATCTAGTACTTTTCAAAAATTGAACTTTCCAAACTAATAATAATAATGTTCTCATGAAAGAAAGCATCATTTGCTAGCTTATAAACAGGAGTTGTTGAATCCAAAATCCAAAATTTGTTAGCCCTCAAATCTAATAATTTGAGCTAGCCCTAATAAATCTACAATGCTAAACCCGAGATTGGGGAAACACAGACAAACCAAAAGATAAATTAGCATGACTAAGTCAATCCAATTAGACTGAGCCAAGTGTTGGCGAGCTTCCATATTACTAATTAGAACTATTCAATATGTATAAAGTATACGCCAAGATTTCTCGTTTTGGATATCTTTTGTAAGCATCTTAATAATGAATTAAAAAAGCTATGAAACTATTATTGATCATTGATGTAAGCCTAGTGATGATTATAAACATCTCGGTTAATCCACTAGTACTATTAGTACTATTCAGTATTTTATCATGCATATCTATAAAAAATTTCAATATAATTTGACACAATTTTTTTCCTTGATGTGCATCAAATTAATTCCCATAATACTCAACCACATGTCCCCTCAAAATTAATAAAAACGAGATGGATATCCTTCCTTTACTTTTTATACAACTTAGTTAATAACCATTGGCAAGAATCATGTTCATAAAGGATCTTTTCGGCAAAAAAATTAAATGGATTCCAATATATGGGCATAACTTTTTATCCGCATCCATTACCTTCTCCAATAAACATATTAAACAGCTCCTAAATTTCCATTATCTTCTTCAATAAACATATTGAACAGCTCCTATATATGATTCCTTTTTAGTTGTCACAATCATAAGCATCTCTTTTGTTCTTAAATAATGATATCAAAATATTCCTTCTCTAATCATTTGATATCAACTTCACCGTCATCATTGTTAGCCTTACCCCCCAATGCTTTATGAATCCTCATTTTTCACTCATTCTGGTTAATGGTTACCAAATGAATTATCCTTCGTTTTTACAATTTTTATCCAAATTAACTTAGGTATAACTTTTTTCCCTCTTAATCCTACAACATTAATTTTTATTACATGTTTAATGGGTGCATTTTCAACTATTTGTTATACACTATAAACCTCATAAATCTAATTTGAATTATATTTTATTCAAAAATTATCACTCCCAATATTTCTCTAATATAATTATTACTTAATTTATTATTCCTAATTTTGTCACACATTTATCTTAGCATTCTCATTTTCAACATATTTAACTACCAACAATTTTTTTACTGTCCAACACTTTTATTCTTAAAATATAATTAGCATAATTATAATTTTATAAAATTTACCTTTTAAGTCACCATACTATACTATTAGTCCATCATACTCTAAAGGCACGACTCCATTTTAACTGCCCAATCATAATTCAAAAAGTTATATTCTTATCAAATCTCCATTTTCTGCCTAATAGATTAAAGATATATAAATTCATCACAACCTGGGTATTGACAACTAACATCAACATACTTAAATCTTTTGTTGTACTGATTCTAAGCTCTCTATCATTTAATGATATAAAATTCTCTTAATCTTCAAAAATTTTATTGAACCATTTATTAGCCAAGCTATTAGAATGTCACTCATTATTTTTCAAATCCCAATCAGTATCTAAACAGTACCCAAAGAAGTACTTTTGATTGTACCAGATCATGACCTTAATTGTATGCCTTGTTCAATTCACAATTGGATTCAAAACTTACAAACATTAACTAACTTCTTATAGATCTAGTTCCTTCATTAGAAGTGTTTCTCTAAGGGTTGTGAACTCACACACCCAAATAGACCTTTATTTGGAATAGAATCACGCAATAAGAGTAAAAACTCAAAAAGTAATATTCATTAAAAAAATCTAGTGCAAAGCATTACAGATTTACAGGGGACTTCGTATTTATGTAAATAAGAGGGAAAAACCAAAATACACAAACATATCTCCAAATTCAAATCTACCACGAAAATTTTACCAACCACTATTATTTCATTATCATCCATACCATCATTATCATAACTAACACGACACCTATCACCATTAACATACCTAACACCAATCCTAATAAAATGAAATCCCTTCATGGCCATGACCTTTTATGTGTGGAATCTGATTGTGTTGATCAATCGGGTTATTTTGTTGTCTTAGACCTCAAAGCTTGTCGTGTACACTGAAGGGTGCGGGGGGATTACCCCACCTTGGGTTCGGGTGCTTTACAACCGAAATTTATTTCGGCACAACATCTCGGCGCTACGCACCCGAGCATCCCAATGCTAAACAATAAAGAGCAGAGCACCGCAACAGTTGAGATATAGCATTACAACGGGTCAAGACAGAGACTGAGTGTCGCAGCGCTGAATGTTTGAGCACTGCAGTAATGTCAAACAGAGAGTGGGCGCCACAATGCCTCAAACTGGTGTCATAGCACTATGAGACGCATTGAACAGTTATTTTTCTCATTTTTCTCAACAGTTGCGTCTCTTGGGGGTTATAATTTAATTTCTCTTATATTTTATGTGTATGTAGACATTGAGAATAGTGCATGTGGGAAGAGAAGCAAGGAGAGAGTGAGAGAGAAGAGATATATGTACTTATTTCTCCCAATTTTCATAGTGAATTTCTTGGTGTGATGTGGCTTAGTGGTCTTTTTCCTATTTTAGGTTTTTCCACGTTAAATCCTGGTGTCCTTTATTTTCCGCCGCTTTTACTTTCTTGCTTGTTTCGTCATTATGATGTTTACTCCTCATCTCATCCCCAACACAACCTACGAAAAGGCTCAATATAATATCATGGTACAAAGGCCCAACAAAACCCAACATATATAGGCCTAAAACATAACATCATGACATAAATGCCCACAAAATAAATACAGCCAAATATGTCCTAGATATATAAACATAGACTTAAGATGAAGAAAAAAAAACTTAAGATGAAGAAGAAGAAATCGTGTATCAGTTGGCGTTAAAGAAATAGGTGAAATGCAATCACATGGGATTATTATGCTTTCACTTGTGGAAATAGAGTTTCCACCATACATGAAATAAGTTGAATGTATGAAACCCCTCCCCAAATGAAAAACCAATAATTAAAGGGAACAACAAACCCATCATGCCCTACAAACTCAATGAAAATTATAGGTTATTCCTCTCCGCCTTATATGAGATATACGAGAGATATAAGGGCAAAGCAACAGACTAGGAGATTGAGCTAGAGATAGAGATGAAAGATAGGGTCACAATAAGAGAGGACGAGGGAGGGAAAAGAAGAAGAGAAACATAAAAAAAAGAGAAGACCATGGAAAGACTTCAATCTCAGATCACAAGAGGCATTCAAACACAAAGAGAGTGAGTGAAGATCACAAGCAAAGAGAAGAGAGAGTTACTGGCAATATAAGATAGGGAGAAGCCAAAAAACGGAAAAAATTAATAAGGACTTACAATAGCTAAGGACCGAACATGAGCAGAGGAAATCAAAAGATGATACTCTTCCTTGCAATAGTTGGAAGTTCAATGTAAGGCGAACCTAAATCTAACCTCTCTTAACCAAAGTTATAATATTATGCTTTAAGGAAACATAATTAAGATGAAATACATGAATTATAACCTAGCTTTATCTCCTTAATTGCATACGTAGAACTCCAATTATCATCATGCTATTACGGTTGATTAAAATATGATGTTGGAATGTTAACCCTAAACTCCTAAAGTTGTTAGTTATCATTTTATTTCTTAAGTTTTTTTAATGATGAATTGGAAAATAAATTGAATGTAAAAATCCACTTCAAATATGTATAAAGCCTTAGACTCGGAAAGTTTTTAGTTAATTATCATATAAAAAAATCAAAATTTAATGGTTTATGTGTATCTTATTAGGCGTTGAATTAATTAAAAGATGGAAAGTTTTTAAGATGTTTCAAATTGATTCACAAGCATAAAAACTTTATACAACCTGAGGTTCAAAAGAGAATTGTTAGTTATAATTCCATAACTAATATATCAACATAGCTGTGAATCATTGATGCTTATATACTTAGGAAATTAAATTTATGAATAAGTGTAGATGAATTAATTATCGAATATAAATTAGAGAAAATTACAATTTACAATTTATAAGCGTCTATTTTTTATGTTCACTGTACTAAATATATGCTTGATATGAATTTTCTAAATTTAGAATGTAGGTAGTAATAACCTTTGAAGTGGGATTTAATTGAAATCATGGCTAATGCTTGGATTAAACTTGGCTAATTTTGTGTAGTTGATTCTTATAGGCCTTATGGATTAAAATGTTGGTAGTACCCTCTTATATATATGATTGGCTAGCAAGACGGGTGAATTCATAGAATGACAAGTTGACAACTTTCTTCAGAGTTATTGGACTCAACTGAGTAGAAGAAAATTTTCCACTTGTTCAAGGCATTAAAGCTGATTAACCATATATTAAAGATATAATAATAAATGATTAATTAATTATTTTTTATATATAACTATAGTATGCATGCATAAGGTCATTAACATTTGAATGCAGTAATTGTCATTTTGCATATTTATTCTAATAAACTTTATTGCATATTAATCACCATTGAACTATTTTCATAATTGATAATATGTCATGCAAGTTTAGATTGTTTTTTTTTTTTAATGTTGGGTATAATTGCATTATATAATATTGTATTGTTGCTTGTGTCGCTTTTGTTGTTCATATTACATGCCTTATGCCTAGTCATTTTTACCTTAGTAGGTTTCACCCATTAAGCTTATTTCTTGCAAACTCACATCTATTATTTTTATGATTTTTCAGGTTATTATATGTGCATCATTTAATAAAGAATTTCAAAGCTCATGCTTCATGTATCAATTGAAGGTGATTAAGACTATAAGATATTCATTTATTTAAATAGAAATTTATTAACATTTTCAAATGAATTATTGTAAGAGTTAGATTTTAATTTAGCTATAAAAGGATAAATTACTTTGATATCATGGATTTATATATGTTTTGGTCATTTACAGTACTGAATAAATGTCATTTTGTGCAAGTTTGTATTGATTAGATTATCTTTAAATTAATCAAACCACCTTAATCTACCAAATTGTTGCTTAAATATTTTAGGCCCAATGGACGGGCTATGACACAAACACACATTGCAAAGAGCTACATTCATTTGTAAACTCTATTAAGGGAAAAAAAATTAAAAGAAATAGTGGCACTAATATTATTTATTCTTAAGATTTATAATGCACCGATAAGAATTTACGAATCTTTGACAATATTAGGTTTAAATTCATCATACATATAAGAATTATTTCATCTCTTATCTCCTCTGGTCATTAGTCATATAAGGCCAAGGTCAAGAGAAACAAACAAAATTGCCTCCATATCTAGAAACAATCGAAAACATGTAAAACTGATGGAATCAACACAGAAACCAATACGTTTGTGAAAATGCTTGTAAGCATATTTAGCAGCAATGTAGCAATAGATATTTCCTAGCACTAAGTAATGTATACAATGAAGGATGAGATGCAACATATATTTCCAAGTACTGCAATGAAGGATGAGATACCGCAAATCCGCTGGGAGCTGATCAATCACAGAAATGGTAATTGGTAAATAAACTGTTCACAGGTATTTAACTTTCCCATATTTTTTGCAGATTGAAACATTTAAAATCCACCACGGGGGCTATGTTAGTTGAAACGAGGCTTAAAAAAGCATTTAGATTTGTCCGTTGTTTGAAAATACAAGAAAGGAGTCTTTTTCCCCAATAAAATAAATTTGAAAGGGAGGAAACAATCAATAAGAGTTCAAGAGATCAATTTTTCTGAAGAGTTGGAGTGGAGAAGAATGGCAGAAGATTACGGTGAATGGACGACAAAAGAATCTTCCATCTGGGATTGGGCACCAAGCAGGGCATCTCTCTACCCCTCGACCGAAGTCGCCTTGTCCACTTTTGGGCCTCATAGGGTTACTTCTATAAACTTTAAGTTCTTTGATCTTTGAGTATAAGAAAACGCAATAAACCTGCTTTACAGCATTAGAAATAAGAATATTTACGAATAAAATCAACTAATACTCTGAGAGTTTCTTTGATCATCATCATGATATATGTAGTTTAGAATATTTGTCACATCCTTGGTTTAAAAGAGTAACCTGATATATATATATATATATATACAAGAGATATAATAAAGTCAATCCATTAATAGAAGTTCAAATAACTAATACATTCAAATAATAAAAATCTGACACAAGCCAACAATAATATAAATAGAACTTAAAAGCAAAAAAGAAACTATCGAATTCTCAGAACATAAAAATAATAAATTAAGACATAATAATAAATATAAAAAATAGTTTACTACTGTTAACATTCCTCGTGAGGTGGCGGTCCACCTAACACGCATGTAGGATCTACTGAAAAAGACAACATGTTAGTTTGATAAAGTAAGTAACTATTATCTATTAAAGCATAAACAACAAAGAAGTGAGCCATGCATTAAGAACAATCAAAAGAATGGATTACTAACCTATAATCACTATATCAAAAATTGTCATAAGATATGTTATATTTTCAGCATCTTCTAATATACATGCATATATGTCAAATTATTATAATGTTTACAAATGCTCTACACTCGATAGGGGTGTCAATATTTGACACGACACGAGAACCCGACCCGAACCTGACCCGAAAAATCAAGGTTGGACCCGACCCGATTTCAAAATGGGTCGGATTCGAGTTGACCCGACGGGTTGCTGAGTCAACCCGCGAACCCGTTTTAACCTAACCCGCGAACCAAGCCTGCCTCGCTGTCGCGCGACCACGCCCAGCTGCTGCGCGACCCTGCCTCGCTGCCCCCCGTGTCGGGTTAGGGTCGACACGTTTGAACCCGGGTCAGTTCCGAGTCCGACCGTGACCCGAAATTGACACCCCTAACACTGGATATCCAATTACCTCACAATGACCTATAAGTCATGTCTCATTTCAAATTCATATTCACTTTTTTATTGCCTTGCATATATAGTTATTATCGGTTTATCATATACCCATCATTGAGAAGGCAACACCAACCCAAAGAAATTTAGTAATTTCTTGTAGAGTCGTCATTCTGGGGGCCTGTCGACCCTGACTAACCAAAAATCAATAGGATCCTACCGACATACATATAATCATCATGACCAATGCTTGTCAAGTATGGTTTGCATGAATGAGACTTGTTTATTTAACCAAGCTAAGTTGCATAAATCTAATTTTTCCAACATAAAACATGTATCTAACGAGCAATAAATCAAGTAAAGTTATGATTATCACATGCTAATTTGATATAAAAAATAGCAAAGATTTATTGCATGTGATCATGTTAACGAATTTAAAATAGAATTGTCAATCTAAATAATTACAAAGGAACCTACTACAATTGGTCGTATTATGTCCCTAATTAAGAATAATACACTTACAAAGAAATAGATAATAGTAGTGAGCAATACAAAACTCTAAGCCTAACTGATATTGAATCGATAAGGCTATGAAGACAATGACTCCAAAAACCCTTCAAGAGAATCCTAATTGAATATACAAACTAATAGGAAAATGACTCAAATACATGAAACATAAGGCTCCCACACAAATAAAATTATTAATTAATATTTAACACCACAATTCCAATAAAACATCCAAACAATAAAAAAAAAATGATAACAATAATCACCTACTCGGTTTTGATAGATAGGGGAAGAGGGAGGAGAAAGACTCAATCTTAATCCAAGAGAAAGAAGGGAGACTCCACCTTGCTTGAAGAGGTGGAAGGTGGAGGGATCTTTTTTTTTTGCCAACAATAACCATTATTTGTGGGGAATAAACAAAAAGGAGAAATACGGAAGAGGTTTGGCGGTTGGGAGAAGGAGGACTATCGGTGGCTGTTACGAGGGAGAAGAGGGGGAAAATGATGCCATAGATTCCAATTCACCTTAAATGGTGAGAGAGAGAGGCAACGAGGCAGAAGAATATGTCAAATATGGGAAGAAAATGCGATTTGGAGGGAGTGATGGCTGCGGTTCATTCACTATTCGGGCAAAGGAGGAGTCGGGGCAGCTGGCTTGTGCGAATAGGGAAGTAGGCGAAATTCCAAACCGAACAGGTCCGAGTTGGGATATAACAATATTGTCATCCATATCAGCAAGGGATTGTTTGGCAACATGTAGGATTTAACTTTAGCATAACTTCATAAATTCTATAAATTCAAATTTAATAAATCCTGTGTATGTTAAATCTTAAAAATTGTGGCAAAAATATTGTTAAAATAGATTAATTACTAATTTAGATGGAGACTATCTAAGATTTGCTTTTAATCTTCTTCATTTCTTATTGTTGTTACTTTTCCTTATTGCCATTTCTTCGTTGCTGCTTCGGCCTTGCATGCTTTGCATGTAGTAGTGTGCGGAAAGAGTATCTACATAAGCTTTTTCACATCCTCTTTCGATGTTGGATCGAAAGCCACGACGTGAGCTCGCTCGATGAGAAGGTAACCATCTTCCTCCACGACAAGTACGCTGCGTGACTCATAAATCCTGTAGTTCGTAAGTCCCTTAAATCCATTGAACTACGAGATTTAGTAAATCCGAGATATATGACAAAAAAAAAGCTAATATGGATTTACACCGGATATAGATTTAGTAAATCTTGTGTAAATCCTTCTTAAAACCTACTACCAAACAACCCCTTAGATTAACCTTCAATTTTCTAAAACTAAATCTTAGAATAATATAAATCTTAATAAAATAACTTATATTGTTAATTCAAAGTTATTTATGAAAAATTATTTAAATTTCAGTATATAACTTAATCAGACAAATTAAAATAAAAAATAAAAAAAATACACTGATATTTTTAATAAATTGAATATGATAATATTTTATGACGAGACATTAAATAGAACACATTTTTTTACATGAAAACCAAATAAAAATAAGAAATAGAGCAATGATATGAAAAGTAAAGATAAAACATGTAGCATCATGGTTACGAGTTAAGATATGAAGAAAATCTCTCAACCCAACTTGTCATGTTGATTGAGAGCTTTGATTATCAACCAAAAGATCTTGGATTTAAGTTTATCTTAATTGACCTAAATGTCCATGATCTCTTGATCAGTAGTTAAAACTCATAACCAATCAATAGAGCAATATGAGTTGCTTTAAAATTCATGATTAATGCCAAATTAAGATTTTTGCAACCCCATCACACAAAATTCTATTTATGAAATACAAATTGAAATTATGTTTTATAAAAGAATTTTTTTAATTATTAGCATTTTTCAGTAGAATAAAATATTGCTAAATAAAGTATTAAATAGACTTCAAATTTATCATTTCATGAGGATAATTAAATTCTAATTAAAATCAAGAATCATGTGAGAAAAAATTATATACAAGTATTTTGATATATTTATTAAATAATTTTCAATTTTTTTAAAAATATATATATAAATTTAAAATTTTTACAACTTTAGTGATGAACTGTTTATATTCTTATAATTTTTTTTTCCATTTACATATTCTGACAATTTAAAATTTTCAAATTTCCACAGGTATTTGAATTTCGTACAATTTTTTCCTTTTTCAACAATTTTTAACTTTTACTAAGATTAAAACCCTTGTCCGCTGTCCGACCGGGATGAACCGCAAAGCCCTTGTTCCGCTGTCCGACCGACCTTCCCCATACGTAGGTGTCGGCGAATTTGCAGTTGGAAGCAATGCTCAGGGTCTTCAGAGGTGCCAGGCCTCTCGCCGCCGCCGCCAAGGCCACAGCGAACGCCGCGGCTCCGGCTTTGCGGGCGGTGGCGGAGCCCAAGGGGATATTGAAGCCGGTGCCAGTGTCGGCGGCTATGCGGAAGTTCATCGGTCAGCCGGAGATCTCACGTGCAGAGGCCGTCAAGAAGGTTTGGGACCACATCAAGCTCCACCAGCTTCAGGTATGTTGCCCGTGATCACTGTTGTTTGTGGTTGGTGTTTTCGAAAATTCTGTACTTTGATCAATATTTTGTTGTTGTTGATTAATAGTGAGCTTGGTTCACTGATATCATTGATTAACCTTCAACTGTTGATGGTTTGAGTTTTGGTGCGGGACTGTAGGGTAGAGGTAGAAGTGGACTGATTATGATGCGGTGATTAGGCTTCCTTTTGTATGACTCATCTAAGTGCAGTTAGCTTTATCCTTGTGCTCATTTTACTTTTGGGGAAACTTAGGCACTGATCTTTTCATATATTTATTTGTTTTAGTTTTGTCAAGGAGTCTTTTTGCATGTTTTTTTTTTTTTTTTTTGTAGAATTGTATTTTTCAGCAAGTATGTGTGTATGGTTACACTATATTACATGCATGCGAACTTTGATAAGTAATGGCTCTCATATCTGTTGTTTTGTACTATATTTTGCTTGTAAACTTCTTACTCTTAAGGATGAATTACTTGTGCTTCCATGATATATTTTTATCTGATTGAAGACATGCTACGTAGTTTTCGGTAAAAGAGCAGTACATTGATTCACTACACTTAGGCTTCGTTTGGGACGACTTTCTTATTGCTTCTTAAAACAGCTTTATAGTACAAAAATAAAAAATTTTGTACTAAAAAACCGCTTTACGAAGCAGTAGGAAAGCCGTCCCAAACGAAGTCTTAGTTTCTTTAAGGGTGATGTGTGAATTTCCCTAAAGTGCTCATTTGTTTGCTTGAGCTTAGGAAACATGTTTTGAAATATGATGAATTGTTGAGGTTCTGTAACTTGGTTGGTTGTAGATAGATATCAACACTAATTTTCACATGTATAACCACCTTTAAGTCCCTCATAAGTGAGGATTTATTTTACAATCAAAATGAAAGAAAGGAACCAAAATAAGCCCTGAGCATATGTCAGGGAGTCAAACTCATTTTCAACCTTAAATTTGAAGCTTATGAAGTTGGGCATTGGTGGTCAAACTCATCTTCAACCCTAAATTTTAAGCTTATGGGTGAGAACGAACCACTTTGTATTTCTACTCCAACATATTTTTTATTTCAAATATTCAATCTGGGACTAAGCTCAAAGCTTCGCATTCATTAACAATCTCCCCCATGTGAAAGTAGTTCACACCGATGGTCTCTCCTTTTAAAACATAAGCTCATCAAGTATCATGTATCAAGAGTCTAGTGAGCAACATTGAGGCACTATGGAAGTCACGTGCTCTTAACCATAGTATAATCTTTCAATGAGTCATCGAAGCCACAAATTGCATGAACCACTCAATCCCAACCAAACTATTAACTATGATACCAAATGTTAGGGAGTGAATTAAAAGGGGGGCATACTTGGGCTAGATACACCAATAACCAAAGTTATTTTCAACCAAAAAACTTAGGACTCTGAGTTTTGGCTTGGTATTTCTACACCACCATGTTTTTCAATTGTCTAGTGTGTGGCTAACCCAAAGCCTCATGTGCCTTAACACATATTTGTTTAGTTTAAGATTCTATTGGCCCGACAATAAAACATTATTGTAGGTTTCATCAAGTGAAATTTTTTATGAGTTATTCATGCTAGAGGTCTTGATGGTTTCGTTGAAATAGTTATACTTTTTATGCAAAACAATCCCGAGTCATATTGACTTATTTTTGTAAATGAACTGCTGGACAACCTCAAACTCCAACAAGCACAAGTTATGCTTGTGCTTACTCATAAATAAGCAGCTCAAATGTTGTGCCCCATGTTGATTTTGATTCTTTAATGTTGTCCTAATTGAAGGTAGTCTCGATTGGTATAGTATTTAGTGTTATTAATTTTGGTCTCATGCAATCTCCACGTTAAAGAAGTTTTTCAACTTTTAAACCCTTGGTTTTGAAAATTTTTAATTATTAGAAATGATCTTTCTTTATTAGATTTAAACGAGAATTTGACTTTTAATAGGACACAATGAGAAAAATTATTCATGTAGCCGACCCCACGCAGTGGGACAAAGGCTTGATGTTGTTGTATGTCTTTTCATAAATTCAAATTTGAGGAGTTAATTTCCTTGCCTTGCTTTTAGTTATTTATGGATGTCAATTATTATCCATTTTTGCCTCCTACTTCAAGTGAGAATTCTAGGAGATTTCCTAATTACCCAGATTCATTAACTTATAAGAATTTCAATGTTATTGACAATGATCTGATCTGTTTGTGGTTGGTTCAATGGAATACGACACATTTAGATAGCATGATGTTTATCCAGTTACTGACAAATCACTTGAGCATGATAGTTTTTAATCTGGTCTTTGTTTTATAATTTTATGATTAGTACTTTTTTCTTAATCATTTCCATTTATAGTTTAGGATTTGAGCTTGTTCAGTGGCTTTTATCTGTTTCTTTGTCCTTAAGAGTATACAAGATATAGAACTCTAGATTACTTACTACCTGCTATCAATAATATGAAGCATGCTATAATATGTAATTATTGGGCTTTCCTTTAACATACGATCTCATCTCTCACCTAAGTTCCAATTGCAAACCCTGGTTGTAAGTGCTGAGTTGACAATCTTAACCACCTTATTTAGAACTGGGAGATGCAACGAGAACATTTTTTTTTTGGCCGAATGGATTGTGGTGGTTATTAAACTAGTTATTCTTATGATGAAATGTATGTTTAGCTGGAATTTCTACACAAAATTTAGTCGTCGTTTGCTAGTTGCTACTATATTTTAGCTACTTAAACTATTCAAAAATCTAAAGTTTTATTTGTATGACATTTGCATGGCAAGCACCATGTATTCAATTGCATTCTTCGATGATCTTCACCACAAACAGAATAACACTAACTACATATCTATATGTTTTGAAAATCTCTTCTTCTATTTAACTCTGATGAATTTGCAAATGCAGAACCCATCAAATAAGAAGGAGATAATCTGCGATGAGAAGCTAAAGATAATATTCGAGGGAAAGGACAAAATAGGAATGATGGAAATTGCAAAATTGCTCTCTCCTCACTTCTTGAAATCCAAATGATCCTGCATAGAATTAACTTGGCTGTTTTTAGATGACCAACTCGTGGCTTTTACATGCAGCAGATGCCATCTTCTGGGTCTTGATTTAGATTAGTCAGTATACCTTTAAGCTTTACATGTTTTGTCCACATTTTGCTGTGTCATTTGTCTGTACTTTGCTTGATTTGTAAGCACAACCTTTATGGATTAAATGTGCTAATGTCCAAAAACTTGTTGTTTATGTTCGATCATTAGCTCAATTTTGACTTGTTTTGACTATCTTTTACTTAATGAGCAAAACAGGAATATGAGCCTTATTAGATCTTATTTGTCTTCATAGCAGCTCAGAAATATATATTGGCTTGAAAGCTTCTCAGTAATGTTAAATTTTGGCTCATTTATTTAACAATTCAAGTTGAATAGTAATGATTTAGCATAAGCTCGACTTATTTTGAGATAATTTTTTTTCTAAACCAATTATTGAGATGATTTATAGGATTTGTTAAGGAATTGTTATATAGAATATTGTTTGCTTCACAAGTATTTTGACTAGTAAAGTAGGGTGTTATCATAAAGGTTATCATATCCAACTCCTTTAGCTCTCAATGTCATGAGCAAATTGTGCCTATCAACCATTAGCTTTGTATCCTCTTAACTATTCTTGGCAAAGGGTTATGAACTTAACATCTTGAAGTGCCTTGGAAGCTAGGCATCTATGATGAGTAATGGTGTGGATACCCCACTATGACGACTCTTACTCTCAATTTGCCAAAGCTTTCCTTCAAACTACTTTAATTTGATATGATGGTTGTCCAAATACAAACTTTTGCTCAAAATCTTGTTGGTGCACTCTTAAATCTTATTTAATAATGGATAATTTCTTGTTAAAGTGACCAGCTTTAGTGCCCTTTTTCTTGCAAAAGTAATTAATTCATAATCATGAAGGTTTAATCTCTTCTCTATCACATTTGTTTGTGTTTGTAGAGGAGTAAGAGGCGGTAAAGAGGATTATTGCGTGCCGAAACATTCGCGACAGTAGAGAAATAAAGAGCTTAACGTCTTAGCTTTGAATGAAGATTCAACACACATACAAATAAGAGAGATACGTGCAACAATCATAAGAGATCAAATTTTTTATGCGAAAAACTTTTAAAAGTGGAAAATCATGGGGCTTGACCTAATTAAAATGAGTCCACTAGTGTTGTCGTTGTGACAAATGATTTCCTTCATCGGGGGAAGGTGTTGGCTTAATGTAGTAAATATACATCGTATAAAACAAATTATGTAATTGAGATTGGAAGAATCTAATGACATGAGAGTTATTATCAAGAGAATGATGGCATGTTTGTTTGGTCGGTAAGATCATAATCAGGTGACATTGGTCGGAGGGACTTTAGTCGGACTACTGAGCTCGTAGGGACCATAGTTGGCAAGCAATTGAGGTCGGAGGGACTGTAGTTGGCAGACAATAGTGGTCAAAGGGACCATAGTCGTCGGATAATATTAGTCGGAGGGATCTTAGTTAGGCGAGGGAGGTCAGAGGAATTGTAATCGAGCAACTGAGGTCGAGGAGATCATTGTCAGCTGACAGAGGTTAAAGGGTTCTTAGTTGAGCTATGAAGGTCATATGGACCGTAGTTGGGTGACTGTGGTCGAAGGGACCATTGTCAGGTAATGGAGATTGGAGGGACTGTAGTTAGCGAGTGATAGAGGTCGGAGGGGCCATAATAAGGATATTTTTGATGACGTGCCAAGGATGATGATACAAAATCCTTCAATTTCTTGAATATTATTAGTTCAACCATCTTCTTATACTATAATTGATCTTAAAACTTCAATGTTTAATTCACTCTCGAGCATTTTCACCATCAAGTTAAGGGCCTGGATATCTCCTTGTCCAATGATAGCATCCATAAAAGTAACTAGGAGAGTAATGTACGTATGAAGCTTCTTACTCATGTCTGTATGTTTGTCAATAGTATCATCGCCTTTTTTGTTAGTGTGTTAGATTGAGGAAGTGGGTATCTTTATGTATGGAGACATATTCATTGAAGACATGCTCATCTTTAAGGGTAACAACATTTAATCTAGGCTCCAAGGGTTAAAAATTATAACCCCTTATTGTAAGATTTTTTCCATCTTTAGTTCTAAATCATTAGTTTTAGCTCTTCACTCAACTTGGAATTCATAACCAGTGATATCAAAGTAGTGTAATTGATCAATTTTGGAGTATTTGTTTCACCTTCATCTTGTCATTCTCTCTCATGTATCATTTGTTCAAGTATACCAAAAGATAAAAAGATTGAAGTCTCCATTTGTACAAGGGAAAATTTTTCCCAATGAATATAAAGTTTATGGATTGTTGATGGTTAGTAAGCAATGGATGATCATTTCAAATTCATCCAAAGATATTTATAAATTATTTAAATTGGGGGAGAAGTGGCATTTTTATTGTATCTTTGATTAAAGTACTTCACTTTCATTGATGATGAGATGTTATAAGATATCAAAGCTCACTAGAAATATGGTTGCCTATCAGGATGGGTCTCATGAACATGTCCTCTCAAGGGTTTAGTAGCCTCTTAGACAATGAACAAACTTTATATTCCCTTTTGGACAAATACAAAAATGTCAACATTCAACATCATTAAAGACATTGATGCATTATTGATATATTGAAGAAGGATGTTATAATCCAACAAATGAAATAAGGAGACATTACAAATGACATATTTGCTAATCATTTCAATGAACATTAGTTTCTAACTTTAAAATTGTTTCGTTGTTCAATAGATCTTTAATTATTCTTTTGGAGTGAGGGATAATTGAGAATATAATTTTTGAAATTTTTGGAGAGGCACACAACACAAGATATTACACAAAGAAGGACATGCATAAATTCTACTATCATTTACAAATCCAATTATATTCACTTTGATACAATCTTATGCACTATTTTTCTTTCTAATAATGGATGTAGGCCATAAACCAAATTGTTTAAATCTTTATCATCATTGTCTTCTTTGTGATTGTGATTATTTTCTTTCGCTTCTTTAGAGCGTACCCTGAATCCCCTTCTTCCTCATTCCTTTATGCTCAAAATATGTATACTTATCTCATTTTGGTAGAGATTGAGTTTTCATGGTTTATATAGAGGTCATCATATATGTTTAAACTAAATAAATGCCATCTATATAGTTCATGAGAAGATAGACACATGAAAAGCCAACTATATTTACTTTGATACAATTTTTTGCTCTATTTTTCTTTTTATTAATAGACGCGGTTCATATATCAAATTGGTTAAATTTGTATCATCATTATGTCTTCTTTATGATTGTGTTTCTTTTCTATATAATTAAAGTGATGATATACACGAGAAGAAAAATAAAAACTAGAGGAATTCTTATAATATCCAACACAAGATATCTTGTAATTGATCATTCAAAAAAAAATTTTCTGAGAAATATATATTTAGTAGGGGCATAATGATAGTTTAATATTTGATGTTCATGCCAAAATTATGTTGCAAAATCATTATAATAATTAATAAGATAAAGGATAAAGTCAAGATGTTCCCCATTGGTCTTGTTTATATGTCAGTGTACTATTTGACACTTTTATTATGACACAAAACTCTTTATTAATCAATATTGATGGTGAAATTGTTCTCTTTAATAAGTCTTCTACTTCAAAATTTTGAAGTTCTCTTGGATAAGATAATCAAATGGTCCTAGCAAGGGCCCTTGGGACTTGGGCATAAATATTTTATCTTTGACTATTTAGACATTGGTACAAAAATGTGCTCAAAATGATCGAATCTCAAAAACTATCAAGTTTATTATCATTTCTACACACCATCTCCTTAGGCACGAGAATGTAATATTCTAATGTAAATAGTGTGTTGAGTTTTATTCACTCTTTCAAATAGTAGATATAGCCCATTAGCCCCCATTTGCTCCCCCCTCCTAAAGAGTTCTCAATGTCATCTATAATATTTTATGTGAGGTGAGGGGGTAAAATAATGTGATAAATTTCATATGAATCTTTCCTACTTAATTTTTTTTATTTGTTTTTGGACTCCCTACACCATTCACAAATTCAAGATTTTGGCAATTGTGTCAATAAATGATTCTAACTTTTATATATTGTGATAAATTTCATATCAATATTTCATAATTAAAATTTTGGATTTGTTTTCAAATTCCCTACACCATTCACAAATTCATAAGAGTGAAATCTATGAGTAATACTTTATTTCCCATTTAATCTTTCTTATGAAAGTTTTATTCTTAAATTCTAATTAAGGTTTTCTTATATAGATAAAAAGTTTTTATAAATCCTTTAGGAAAGGTTTCTCTTTACATTTTAGGTTAGTTTCCCATGTCTTATTGGATAGGAAAGATTCTCATATGACATGATCTCCATCATTGCATTGTAATGAGTTTATTCACTCTTTCAAATAGTAGATATAGCCCATTAGCCCCCATTTGCTCCCCCCTCCTAAAGAGTTTTCAATGTCATCTATAATATATTATGTGAGGTGAGGGGGTAAAATAATGTGATAAATTTTATATGAATCTTTCCTACTTAAATTTTTTTATTTGTTTTTGGACTCCCTACACCATTCACAAATTCAAGATTTTGGCAATTGTGTCAATAAATGATTCTAACTTTTATATATTGTGATAAATTTCATATCAATATTTCATAATTAAAATTTTGGATTCCTTTTCAAATTCCCTACACCATTCACAAATTCAAGCCTTTATCAATTGTGTCAATAAATGATTCTCACTTTTATATTTAGCTACATATCTTATGATTTTTGTATAATTTCAAATGCTGTGTAGGATTAAGTAGCCTCCATCTAATTGCCAATAACATTTAGTGCCTCTACCCATCTTAAGGAAAAGTATTGCATACTTATGATTATATCATAGCATGCCCCACCCCCCTCTTCCCGAAATGCAGTTCTTGTTTGGTCGCGCACCTTCCTGCCACTCAACACTGCTTCACCTTTGCCTCCATCTACCCCAATCTCTCTAGCTTTGACTCCAACCCCTTCCTCTTTAGCTCTAAATCCATTACGGTGCCTCCTCCCCCTCCTCTAACTTTGCTTATGCATTCCCTTTCTCTTTGGCTCTAAACCCTACAAGTTTCAATATGGAAATAGCATTTCTTACATTTACTTTGCAATCAATATAATATAAACAAATAATTTATTATATTTATTTTACAGCTAACCAAATTATTCAAAATAATGAAAATACATCATATTTAATTTGCATGGCATTCTCAAAATGCTTGAATATTAAATAGCAACTAAACAACTCCTATGTGTTCTACAATATAATGAGTAGGTATGTAAATTTTATTTTCTAAATAGCAATATACATGCTCATGCAATATTGAGGATGTTCTCAATTCAAATAAATTTTGCCCATATTTTTCTTCTTAAACTACAAAATGTGGTGGGCATTTGACCTCCATTTTTTTTGTTTTGAAATTTTGTATTTTTTAAAAGCAAGAATCAACATTCATTTAATACCCTAAACCCTAAACTTTAGCATGGCCTCCATCTACCTCTACCCCTCCGGCTTAAACTCTAACCCCATTCATTCAACTCTAAATTCGGCTCCAAATTCTTAAGTTTCAATATGAAAATCTTATTTCTTACATTTACTTCATAATCAATAAAATATAAACAAATAATTTTTGTATTTTTTATAGCCAATCAAATAATTCAAAATATTCTAAATAACACATTAATTTGCATTGCATTATCAAAATTCATGAATCTGAAATACCAACTAAATGACCCTATATATTATATAACATGATGAGTAGATACTTAAATTTTTTTCTTAATTAATATTATGTTGCTCATATAATGTAAAAAATATTTTAAATTTAAATAAATTTTATTTTATTTTCCTTCATTTTACATCATAAATGTGATGGTAGGGGTGTCAATTCGGGTCAACGGGTCGGGTTCGGGTCGAACTCGGAACTGACCCGGCACTATTCGGGTACCCGACCCGACACGAATGACCCGGGTTTGACCCAAAATTGCTAATTTTCATGTCAAAATTTCAGGTCAATCTCGAGTTTTCGGTAGGGGTGTCAATTCGGGTCAACGGGTCGAACCCGAAACTGACCCGGCACTGTTCGGGTCAACCCGAACCCGACCCGTTTTTAAAAACGGGTCAGGTTTCTGGACCCGAACCCGACCCGACACTAATGACCCGGGATTGACCCAAAATTGCTAATTTTTGGGTAAAAATTGGGTCAATCTCGGGTTTTCGGGTCAAAATCGGGTAAAAAACGGGTCAATCTCGGGTTTTCGGGTCAAAAATGATTTTTGGTGTCACTTTCGGGTCAATTTCGGGTTGGCGGGTCAACCCGAACCAGACCCGATTTTTAAAACTGGTTGACTTCATGAACCCGAACCCGACCCGTTTCGTGTTTGGGTTGACCCGAACCCGGATTTTTTCGGGTCGGGTTCGAGTCGTGTTTCATGTCGTGTCAAAATTTGACACCCCTAGTTTTCGGGTCAAAATGGGTCAATCCATGTTTTTTGGGTCAAAAATGAGTTTTCGTGTCACTTTCGGGTCAATTTCGGGTTGCTGGGTCAACCCGAACCCGACCCGTTTTGGGTTCGGGTTGACTCGAACCCGGATTTTTCCGGGTCAGGTTTGAGTCGTGTTTCGGGTCACGTCAAAAATTGACAGGGTTTAGGGCATTTGACCATATTTGTAGTGTTAAATTGTTTTACTTTTTCAAGAAGAAAGGCTCAACCTACAATTCCTACATGCAATATTCTAAAATAGATTGTATTGTTAAAATTTTTTTATGCTTTACCAAAGACCAAGACTCACCCTCGATATTCCAGCTCTGCCTCGTCGGCACTCGTTTCTACTTGCTTCGACATGGCCGATTCCGACGAGGAAGATCACCACTTGGTTGATTTTGTCGAATCCAGCATGCTTTCTGGTCCGCCAGACAAGGTTATTTCTTCTGCCCGTAATCAAGATGTTAACTTTCCAGGGAGTAAGGATTTCTTAAGGTTTTTTTCTACTAGATGTGCTCATAGATTCTTTGAATAGGTTGGTTGTGAGGAAGAGACGGGAGAAGCCACGAGACCATCAAAAAGGCCCCGAATTGACATGGATAGATCTCACCCAGTTCGCCGTAATCAGGGTCCTCCTCATCTTCCGTCTACTACACGGATCGAGAGCGGAGTCTTCAGTAATATTCCGCCCGAGGTCATCCATAACATATTGAAGTTTCTCTCATCCGAGGTAAGGCAAAGTTGGCGTTTTGATGGGAAATATTTAAGAAGTGTCAGGATTCCTAATTCCATGGTTAACCCCTGATTGGGATTTGAATGGCAGGATCTTATTTCATGCTCCATTGTGTGCAAGTTCTTGAGCTATGCGGCCTCTGATGAGAGCCTATGGCGTCGTCTGTAAGCAAAAATCCCCTTTTTCCTATTCTCTAATTTTTTCTTTTTTTGGTTGAGTATTATTAGTTACTGCACACTTTTATGTCTTGTGATATAATATACTGGATGGCTTGCAGGTACTGCATGCGATGGGGTTTGGCTTCGGCTTCTAGCAAACTGCGTGCATCTGCATGGAAGAACCTTTACATTCAGGTTTTTTACGCTCCACCTTGAGCTATATGGTTGTATCTTGGTTATCTTCATTCATATATGGCTTCCCTCCTCAAGATTGTTATTTTTATGATGATTACGAACATTAACGACCAAAATCTATTGGCCAACCATTATTCTTGTTGCGGGCTAGAATATACGCGGCGGTAGAGTTCGTATTTTAGCGTCCAAGCGTTGTACGAATATTCAACAAACACAAACAAAAGATAAAAGGAAAATGAACACCATGATTTTTACGTGGAAAACCCGAAAGAGGGAAAAAATCACGGGGCCACGCCCAGTTGAAGTAATTCCACTAGTGTTTGTTTGAAGTACAGAGGTTGATTCGTCCCACAAGTCAGGAAGATCAGATTACAATCAGTTTCTTCTAAATTGAAACAAAGTTACAAAGTTTTGCAGAATTCCGGCGTCTCCCGAAAATCCGGCAGAATTGCGGCGTATTCAGGCGGCGGAAAGAACTCCGGCGGTGGTCGAGGATGAGCAGATTCTCCTCCTCCTTCTCTTCTCTTCCTCTCTCTCTTCTCACTTGAGTTCCCTTGTGAAGAATGAGGGCTCTATTTATAATTTTTCTGGAGTGGCATGACTTGTAAATAGGTGTGAGATCAGGGGCGAATAGGGAGTGGTCGAATGGACGGCCGATATTGAATCCCTCGATCGTGCACCGTTCGTTAGACATTTGAAGGTCGTAGTGATGTCGGAATTCGGCGATCTTGGGCTCGTTGGATTCGTCTCGTTGAGCCGCTCGGTTCGACTATAAGCTCGCTAAAATCGGAGACCGTTTGGTAACTCAAATTGTGGTTTGAACCTTCCAACAGCGCATCGGGTCCTTGATTTGGACCCATTTGGGCTCGGATTGGGTTGAATTTGGTGTCATTGGGTTCGTATTTCCGAGACGCTCAGTTTGACTATAAGCTCACTGAAATCGGAGTTCGGGAGCTCCCAGATTTAATTTTTGAAGTTTCCGGGTTGGTTTTTGCCTCGAGATTCATGCCCAATCAAGATAATTTCATGATGACGTATCAATTCTAATATCCGCTTAATCCATGAAAGCATTGATTGTTGTTTGCCCGTGCTCTGTAGTAAATAATTTATGGATTTGAATCCCTTGACATAAAGATTAGTGGGTAGTCTTTGTTAGTTAAAAGTGTAGTTTGTTTGCCCATGGCTTCCTTGACTTGGTTGACAATTCTAATGGAGTCAAATGAGATGGGGATACAGTGTCCATTACATGACTAACAGTTCCAAATGGATCCATTAGGTGATTGATGATTACTGAAGATTGAAGGTTGCACTTCTCACTAGGTTCTATAAATAGGCACCCTCAATACCGATGGGAAGAATTGATGGATTTTTGTCTGACTTTGGTGTATCTCTAGTTAAGTCTAGAACTTCCTTCAAATATGTCCCTACTATGCTTGCCCCTAGAAGAATCCCAGTAGCTGTTTGTATATTTGCATACCGGACTGTTCCTTGTTCTTTTTTGTTTTCCCCTTCTATTATGCAATCCTCCGCACCCCCGGCTTTTGTTCCCTCTCTCTCTCTCTCTCTCTCTCTCTCTCTCTCAATTCTTCACTTATTCAGGCAATAAGAATTGTTTAACTATTCTCTTTTTTGGTTAATTACCTTTCAAATCTAGTTTCATCATCTTTATTATTCTCAGTTCACTATTTTATTGTTCCCTGACAACTCTTTGTCATCATCATCAGCCTTATTCAAATTACAATGTTGGCTTTATGAATCCTTATCCTCTCTTGTGCGAGCAATTAAATTTTATGTAAGCCATTCTTCTCAATTTCTATATATTTTACCTTTTGTATGCCCTTTCTCTTTCCCAATGAATAATATTTATTGGTCTTACTTCTGTGTTTTCTATCCTTTTTTTACATATTCTACCACCTAAAGCTATTTTCAACCATTTGTGATAAATAAAATACAATTTTATTCAATTAATATCTTATGATTTTGAATTATTAATTAATATTTCTATTTTCACAATGTTATTGATCTTTGACCTCTCATTTTTATTATCATTAGCCTTATTCCAAGTATAATATAGGCTTTATGAACCCTTCTTTTCCATCCAATTTTTTTAGTGTTGCATGAGCAATCAAACTTTATGCAAATCAATTTGCATAATTTCTACCCATTTTATCTTTTTCCAACCCCTCCTTCCTAATCCTTCGACATTAATTCAATCTACTTGCCTTATTTGTGCATTTATATCTTTTTTCTTCATATCCAACCACAAAGTCTATTTTCTATCATTCTTAATAAATACAACACTATTTAATTATCTTTTGAAATTTAATTTTATTGGGACCATCACTATGACCAATAACTTAGGAAAGAGATTGCTAGATAATTATGCCACTAATGCATACTCACCTGTTTGTTAATTATACCATTAATTAGCTTATTAGAAGTGATCAAGTCGAACTATTTCTTTCTAATTAGGAGAGGATATGAACAATTTTTTTTTTAAATGTTATCCATGATTTATAGGATGATTGTCCTATGTAATCTTTAATGAAACTCTGAGAACAAAGAATTCCGGCTCTTTTTTTACATTTATGTATACTTTCTTGTGCTTTCATAAATAATACATATTTTCTATTTTATGAGCTACAATCATAAAATAATTACAAAAGCTTCCTTGCTGCCAATCTTTTTGCTTAGGTTAGAAGTTGCGAAAGCCTAGGAGAAATTGAAAGCTTGGTGACTGGGCTTCATAGAAGTTGAAATGAGCCTAACTTTGACACAGTCAGATTACTGAGTGATGATTACTACTGCAAGAATAAAGCGCTTTGTTTTCTGTAACCTCCACCAAATTATGATTTCTTGAACTGAATTTTTTGTCAAATTGAATATCTTATCCATGATAATCAACAAGACTTTTTGTTTTATGAGGGTCAGATATGGAAAGAAGCCGACATACACGAAAGGAAATAGGGAGAAGATGTACTACATCGCTTATACGAAATGTTTTCAGGGGTATTTATATAGAATGGATGCTTTCCTCATTATTTGGAATTGCATGTTTGCTCCTATTGCTTGAATTATTCCAATGATTGTGAATGTATGCTTTCCATTATCTCAGGAATGCCAGTTCTATATGCATGTATTTAAATTCTTTAATGAAAGAAAATGCAATGATGTCCCATCATATGTAAACTGTTAATTGTTGCATAGCATTACATAAACTTTTTTGTATAATTTATTGCATTATTTGCAAGAACTCGATACCTTGTTGTTGTTGTTTTTATTTCATGGTTTTCATTATTGGTTTCAAAGTTCTGGTGCTTGACAAGCATACAAAGAAAAATGTTGGTATAGATTAAATACATTTGGAGCAATATCACTGTTTCAGGTTCTTCATGGTTTATAAAAAAAAATATTTTTTTTTTCTGAAATTGAAGTTTTGTAACTGTTCTTTCCTCGCAGCGTGATCGTGAGGACATGTCTGAGTTTGTTAGGAACACACCATCTGAGTTCAAAGAGTATTATATCCAAATGCAGGCTGCAAAGAGAAGTCAAGCACCACTTCCTTCACAAGTAAGAAGTCTTAGCTGCAATTCTTGAGAAATGGATCAACACAACAATAACTTGGAAATCCAATGCACCAGACCTCATAAACTTTTTTTAATGTGAAGGTCAATGATGATCACATAATCCTTGACACAACAGTTGCTGATCAAGTCGCCATTTGGAGAAGTAGCAGAGGCTTTACTGATGAATCTGTTACAGGGCATATTTGCTCAGGAAAGACCTGTGCATATTCTCAAATTGGGGATGTCTTTCTCTGCGAGAAAACTGGTCGTGTGCATGGTAAGTACTTCTACCCATTTGTTTGCTTACACCAAACCTTTTACACAAATTGTGCTTGCTTGTGCAGTATGTGATGATACTTGCCGTGAAGCTGTTTGGGATCTATATAGTGGGCTGATGGTGTGTACTATTTCCGGTCAGTGCTTTGACAGATGGCTCTCTCCCGAAGAGGAAGCTGATAATGTGAGTTTAAGGCTTCGCTTGGAACAGCTTTTTTATGCTTTTTAAAGCAGCTTTTTAGTAAAAATTATAAATTTTGTACTAGAAAACTGCTTTAAAAAACAGAAAAAAAGCCGTCTCAAACGAAGCCTAAATTGGTTCTTTTTCTTTTGCATTTTTTATTGATTTTGTTACCTACCTGGCACTGTCAGGCATTTTTTTCAAACGAAAGTACACAACCTTTGCTGCATGAGTGGGTAAAAATTTATAAAAACATTCATGCATTGCAATACAAACCCATTCAAATTTTCTATTGCTTCAGTCTTCATGCTTCATCTTATGATTTCTTGGTTGTTATTGCTCTTCTAGTGATTTAGGTGTGGATGCAATCTTCCATCTTTGGTGTTAGTTTGTGATATTAAGATCTTACTCTCGGCACTCATCAACTTTTTCTCCTTCTTTCTTACGTAGGATCTCTTAGGTCCAGTGTTTGCTGACAAATACCTACAATAAAATACATAAAATTCTATAAAAACACTCAAATTTTCCCAAATTACAAACTCTTAATTTAGATAATTCTTCATTTGATATTTGAAAATTGAATATGCAAACTGCAAAGAGCAATGCAAATAATAATTTAATAGCTTTTATAGACATAATGCTTGTGCATAAATATTTCATAGCTGTTCTAGAAATAATGCTTAGAAATTTGAAAATATAAAAGCATTCAATCAATTTAAAATTATGTTACCAGTGAAAGCTAGGTTGTATCAAGTATGATGAAATGTCAGACATGCACGCCAGCCAAATCAGTATAAAGAGCATGAATTAAATAACAGGAAAAAATATCACTAAATTAAGTCTCCCGCTTGTATAAAGAGATAACCTGAGATAACCTCTCAAAAAATCTGTAATTTTTTACTTAAATCAAGGAGAACTAGAAGGAATTGCACATCAAATCAGAAATTTTATTCAGAAATACTTGGTTGATTTCTCCGCATGCCTCATGACCCTTTATATAATCACAAAGTCCATTTTTTACTGATAAAAATTTAGAATATAAAAGTTGGGCACTTTGTGTGAATAAAAAACACAAGATAAAATCAAGATAACTAGCAGAAATGGTAACTTCTATCAAGATAAGCCATCGGAAACCACAGCTTCCATCACACCAAATCCCACGAAAAAGTGTTGAACCGTTTAGTTCTAGGAATTGAAAGCCATCTCCTTGAGTCGTTCATCTGCAAAACCATCCAGCACCTACAACCAATTCATAGCAGAAGTGGCCACTGCCTTGAACTCTACATCTGTAAAAAACCTCAGTCCGGTTAATCAGCCTTAACCACTAAGGCAACTGATTACATCCAGTCAACAATCCCAACCCTAAGCTTCCAAGATCTAATAACTGCAAGCCTTCAAAGCACCATCAAGCATAGATCAATGATTCCAAGAGGGAAATTGATGTGAAACCAGGAATTGTTTTCTTAGAGATTAATAAAGTTTGTTGGAGCAATGATAAAAATAATTTTAAAGCTTCTCAAAATTGAAAACTCAAGAAAGATCTTAGAAGTAAACACTGCTTAGGCAATCCATCACAACTAAATTTGCAAGTTCTTTAAAATAACAACTTAAACAAAAGTAATGAAATGATTAGTCAACTAGAATCCGACGGTTAACAAAGCGATCGTCTCACCTTGAGGCTCAAAGTCACTCTTCTACGTCTAGGGTTGTCGGAGGAAGAAGAACCATACAAGAAATGAAATCACTCTAAGGTAGACGGCGCCGACGATCCGTAGTGATGGCTAGGGAGGCGGCGGCGGTGGAGGTGGGGAAGCGGGTGGATGTCCATTGATGGTCCAATCGTAGCCTTGGAATTGCTCGTCTATGACGTCTACGAGAGTGGGAAGGATGCAGTTCAAATAATCTTCAATAGTGTCGTCGAATCCAAACCCAACGTCGAAGAATGGTGAACGGGTGATGTGGATGTCTCCGTAGATGTCGAATACCAATCCGCTATCAATCTCGAGATCCGCCATGCATCCTTGCCGGAAAAGAATGAGCACCAAGGGGGAGAAAGAGGATATGTGGTGGTGGCAAGAGAGGAGAAGGGATTGGACCGGCATGAGGGTTTGAAGGGGGCGGCTAGGTTGAGAGATCAAAAGAAAATTTCAGGAATCCTGAAATTATTTCAGGTTTTGGGTGAGAGGGAAGGGATTAATTGTGAATTTCAAATTAAATCCCATTAAGGAGGGGAGGGGGGGGGGGGGGCAATGAGGAGATGGATTTTGGGGCTGATTTTGTGGGGAATTGGAATTAATTAGGGGAGAGAGAAGGAGCCCATGAAGGGCCGGCCAAAATAGAGAAGAGGGAGGGAAATAGGATTTAATTAAGTGGGGCCCACATGTTTAAATGACATATTTTGATTAAAATATGCAGTAATTCAGATTTTAATAAAAAGGAAAGTTTCCTTTCTTGAATGTAAACAATAGGCAACGTTTTGAATTTCAAATTGGCTTTGAAATTCAATTATGACAATTGCCTAAATTCTAGGATTTATTTTAGGGAAGTAATCAAAGTCTCATGAGAATTTTGAATTTCAAATTCAAATGCCCAAGAGGGGGCCGGCGGGTGGAGAGGTGGGGAAGGGAAATTGGGGTAAGGAGGCCGGCGGCTTGGGAAGAATTTTGGGTGGTGGTGGCCGGCGGCTTGGGCAGCCCAAGGTGGCCGGCGGCAAGGGGATTTTGGGGGAGAGGAAAGCTAAGGCCAGAAAATCGTGGGAAAAGCTTGGAATATTTTGAAGAAGCTTCAAACCTCATGCATCTCCTCCCATAGAACTGACAAAGAGATCCACAAGCATCACCTCGTTAAGAACTCATAAAGAGATCTTAAAATATCACGAACTCACAAAGAGATCAAGAGATAAAATTTCATTCATCAAAAACTACTTCAAATACAATGACTAAGCCTATATATAGGCCATCCGAAAATAAAAACCATAAAGATGACATTGCCCTTGAGCTACAATATGCAATAACTTCCTCATAGGGGTACAAATGAAAAACATAAAATATAAATGACATGAATAAAATAAAACATAAAAAATAAAGACTATGAATCATGGTCGTCGCTCGACAACCCCTCCGATATATGGTAGGTGTGTCGAAATCTCCTATGGATGTCCCCATCATAAATGATAGGCCGGTTCCTCCTGAACCGGCCCAACCGGCCTGTCCAGAGTCGGTTCTGATGTATAGGAGGCGGGCTTGTCCCGCCTCCCTCTATGTTTGCCGCCCACAATAGTGAGTCCTATGTGGGCTTCGAAAATTCCATTTTGTTATGTGTGATCCCGGCCTCTCCATGTCATAGGTCTTTTTATTTTTAAGTGTTTGTGTGATGATGACGATAGAGAGTTTTAACGAGATTAGGTTCCGGGGGAATTTTCAGAAGGCAGATTGGGTTTTAGATAAGACACTACCCAGAGATTTCGCCCTCGTTTAGTGAGGACTTTTTGATCTGAGTTCTAGTTTCCTATAGGCGCAAGCCCCTATAGTTAATTACCCCTCCCAAGTGATCAAGTCGAAGTATTTCTTTCTAATTAGGAGAGGATATGAATTTTTTTTTTTAAAATGTTATCCATGAGTTATAGGATGATTGTCCGATGTAATCTTTAATGAAACTCTGAGAACAAAAAGTCCGGCTCTTTTTTGGCATTTATGTATACTTTCTTGTGCTTTCATAAATAATACACCTGTTCTATTTTATGAACTGCAATCATAAAATAATTACAAAATCTTCCTTGCTGCCAATCTTCTTGCTTAGGTTAGAAGTTGCAAAAGCCTAGGAGAAATTTGAAAGCTTGGTGACTGGGCTTCATAGAAGTTGAAATGAGCCTAACTTTGACACAGGCAGATTACTGAGTGATGATTACTACTGCAAGAATAAAGCGCTTTGTTTTCTGTAACCTCCACCAAATTATGATTTCTTGAATTTAATTTTTTGTCAAATTGAATATCTTATCCATGATAATCAACAAGCCTTTTTGTTTTATGAGGGTCAGATATGGAAAGAAGCCGACATACAGGAAAGGAAATAGGGAGAAGATGTAATGCATTATTTATACGAAATGTTTTCAGGGGTATTTATATAGAATGGATGCTTTCCTCATTATTTGGAATTTCTTGTTTGCTCCTATTGCTTGAATTATTCAAATGATTGTGAATGTATGCTTCCATTATGTTCTATATGCATGTATTTAAATTCTATAATGAAAGAAAATGCAATGATGTCCCATCTTATGTAAACTTTTAATTGTTGCATAGCATTACACATACTATTTTGTATAATTTATTGCATTATTTGCAAGAACTCGGTACCTTGTTGTTGTTTTTATTTCATGGTTTTAATTATTGGTTTCAAAGGTCCTGGTGCTTGATAAGCATACAAAGAAAAATTTTGGTATAGATTAAATACATTTGGAGCAATATCACTGTTTCAGGTTCTTCATGGTTTATAAAAAAAAAATGTCTGAAATTGAGTCTTTGTAACTGTTCTTTCCTTGCAGCGTGATCGTGAGGACATGTCTGAGTTTGTTAGGAACACACCATCTGAGTTCAAGGAGTATTATATCCAAATGCAGGCTGCAAAGAGAAGTCAAGCACCACTTCCTTCACAAGTAAGAAGTCTTAGCTGCAATTCTTGAGAAATGGATCAAAACAACAATAACTTGGAAATCCAATGCACCTAACCTCATAAAAAACTAAATAAATATGTTTTTTTAATGTGAAGGTCAATGATGATCACATAATCCTTGACACAACAGTTGCTGATCAAGTCGCCATTTGGAGAAGTAGCAGAGGCTTCACTGATGAATCCGTTACAGGGCATATTTGCTCAGGAAAGACCTGCGCATATTCTCAAATTGGGGATGTCTTTCTCTGTGAGAAGACTGGTCGTGTGCATGGTAACAACTTCTACCCATTTGTTTGCTTGCTCCAAACCTTTTTCATAAATTGTGCTTTGCTTGTGCAGTATGTGATGATACTTGCCGTGAAGCTGTTTGGGATCAATATAGTGGGCTGATGGTGTGTACTATTTCCGGTCAGTGCTTTGACAGATGGCTCTCTCCTGAAGAGGAAGCTGATAATGTGAGTTTAAATTGGTTCTTTTTCTTTTGCTGTCGGCCTTTTTTTCAAACGAAAGTACACAACCTTTGCTGCAGGAGTGAGTAAAGATAAATAAAAACATTCATGCATTGCAATACAAACCCATTCAAATTTTCTAATGCTTCAGTCTTCATGCTTCATCTTATGATTTCTTGGTTGTTATGGCTCTTCTAGTGATTTAGGTGTGGATGCAATCTTCCATCTTTTGGTATTAGTTTGTGATATTAAGATCTTACTCTTGGCACTCATCACCTTTTTCTCCTTCTTCCTGACTTTGGATCTCATAGGTCCAGTGTTTGCTAACAAATACCTACAATAAAATGCATAAAATTCTATAAAAACACTCAAATTTTCCCAAATTACAAACTCTTAATTTAGATAATTCTTCATTTGATATTTGAAAATTGAATATGCAAAGAGACCAATGCAAATAATAATTTAATAGCTTTTATAGACATAATGCTTGTGCATAAATATTTCTTAGCTGTTCTAGAAATAATGCTTAGAAATTTGAAAATATAAAAGCATTCAATCAATTTAAAATTATGTTACCAGTGAAAGCTAGGTTGTATCAAGTATAATGAAATTTCAGACATGCACGCAAGCCAAATTAAATAACATGAAACAATATCACTAAAGTCTCCCGCTTGTATAAAGAGAAAACCTGAGATAACCTCTAAAAAATCTGTAGTTTTTTACTTAAATCAAGGAGAACTAGAAGGAATTGCACATCAAATTAGGAATTTTATTCAGAAATACTTGCTTGATTTCTCTGCATGCCTGATGACCCTTTATATAATCACAAAGTCCCTTTTTTACTAAAAAAAATTAGAATATAAAAGTTAGGCGCAGAGTGTGAATAAAAAACACAAGATAAAATCAAGATAACTAGCAGAAATGGTAAATTCTATCAAGATAAGCCATCGCAAACCACCCAATCCTACCAAAAACTGTTGGACCGTTTAGTTCTAGGAATTGAAAGCCATCTCCTTGAGTCGTTCATCTGCAAAAGCATCCAGCACCTACAACCAATTCATAGCAGAAGTGACCAACGCCTTGAACTCTACATCTGTAAAAAACCTCCCTTCCAATGAATTTAGCCACAAGCTTTTAAGCAGCCTTAACCACTAAGGCAACTGATTACATCCAGTCAACAATCACAACCTTAAGCTTCCAAGATCTAATAACTGCAAACCTTCAAAGCACCATCAAGCGTAGATCAATGATTCCAAGAGGGAAATCATATAATGCAACGAGTTCTCATAGTGTAGAGAGAACGCCATAGCCACATCTTCTTGTAAAGAAAGCAAGCAAAGTCTTGAAAACATACACCCCAAAAGAATTTCTTTCAAATTCACTCATTTCAACACAAACTTCTTGAATTTTTTACAACTATAGACTTTCAAAATTACATCAATTTTGCTTGTCTTGGAAAAATTAATATTCTCAAGTTATAACTGTTGTGCTCTCGTAGATTAATTCACGAGTCATTACATGCAGGTCTACTATACTAGTGAACAGTCTTTGATCTCCACCAATAGTTGTGGATATGATTTTATTGTTCATTATAGCTTCTAGCATAATATTTACGTTGTTTAGAAATTATGCAAATGATGCATGTGATATGAATCTCAAAAAGAGGTGGAAAGAGTGAAGAGTCCATGATTTAGTTGACAATCCAAATATGATAAATTTAAATTTGAACTAATATCAAAATTATTCCAAGACATTGTATGATTTTATGCCGTCCTAATTTTCTAGCAATTAATTGCTTAAAAGTTTATGTAGGAAACTTTTTAAGATACAGACAAATCATTATCTTATCATCTGATTTAAACTTCACAAATATTTTGTAGATTTATTGTTGACATAATTAACAATCAATATTTTATGTTCTTTATAGGAGAAATTATTACGTGCGGAGTTCGAATACGTTCAGACTCTAATGAGATTGCACCACATCGCTTGTACACAGTAGTGCGTATAAGTTGTACACACTACTGCGCACAAGCTACATGGCGCAATCTCGTTTGAGTCCAGACACGAGCTACACCGGACTCCGCACGTAATAATTTCTCTTTATAGATGGCTAATGTAAAAATTTCTCAATGGTCAGGAGCAACAGCAAGCTGCTTTGATTGATGATATGGAGCCTTTTATGGGATCTGGTCGCTATGGTATTTCCTCAGTCTGCTTTCTTCTTTTGAACCATCATTACTTACACATTTAGAAGTAATCCACACTTCTTACATTATAATTTAAGATACTTGACTGATTATTTGTTTCATTTCTCTCTTAAATCAGCGCGAGCCTATTCGCTGGGTTACAGTTGTATAGATGACAAGGAACTGGAAGCAGTATTAAGGTTTATAATTTGAGGCCACTGTTAAATGAGATAGCTATTGGTCTCAGCTCCTTGAGACATTCAAGCTTTGTTTTTTATTTTTTTTGACCTTTTTGTTGATCATCAAATTTGTAGCTAATGAAATTAAATAACTTAGCTGCTGCCCTTTTATCAAGATCATGCGAGGTTTATGAGAAACATTATATTGATGTTTCAGTTCTAGATTTTGTTTGGATTGGTTTAATTTTTTAAAAAAGAATTTTAAAGTTAATTTCTTCAATTGCATTTTTCCTTTTTTTTTTTCAAAATAAATAAATAAAGCAATTTATGGAGATAAAAAAAATTCTAAATGGTTATTTTTAATCCAAAGAGATATTATGACAATTTGATTTTGAGTTGAATATAGTTTGTTTTGAGGAAGCCATCATTGTGGCATGCGAGCTATCTTTAAAAGATTTAAGTTATTTATTTGGTCCTCCATTGAGGAAAGATCAAAAATTAAAAAATCTAGCAGAACTCTCGGCCTTAATGTCGGGAAAACCTTATAAGCAATGACATGCTTCAATATTATTATCAATGACATGCAATGAAATCAGCATGTGTCAACTTTGTTGAGCAACGGTATTTGGAGGATTGTTGGAGGACTATAGTTAGACAATATTGTTGGAAGATTATAATCGAGTGATGGCGGTCTTTTAATAATAGTTAAATGAGATGGCCTGAGGATCATATTCGAGCAATGCTAGTTCAAGGGTCATAGCCAAAATATGGTGATAGGAGGATTGAGGTTTGGTTATTGTTGTTAGATTAGTATAGTTGGACAATGATGATCAGATGATCATGATTGAGCTATGATGGCCAGATGATCGTATTTAAGAAATGATAATTAGAGGAAAATAATTAGGTGATGACGGTCAAAATATCATAATTATGAGCGATGGTGAGTGAAGTGTCATAATTAGGCAATGATAAGTTAATGACGTAGTGGGATGACAATAGTGAGATGAGCATAATTGTTCTATTGTGATCAGAGAACTCTAGTCGAAAGATGATGGTTGGATGATCATAATAAGATAGTGATAGTCAAATGACTATATTGAAATGATAAAATGTTTGAAATTAAATTATAAATGATAAACAATCACTTGCTAGGAAAAAGTGAGATGTAATTTTGAAAATTTTAATAATTTTATATATTTTTTGAATTTTATTTTATTTTAGGTGTAATTTATATTAATGTTTTTTAAATGACCTAGCTCACAAGTTTACAAGTTAAGCTAAAACTAACTCAAAGTTGGCTATAATTCATCGAGCTCAAGCTCAATTAGGAGCTATTTCTTAAGTTGAGCTTAAGCCAGCTTGACTCAAGTAAACCCTTAATATTGGGGTTTAGAGGTTATGCCAAAATATTCAAAGAGGAGTTGTGGCCATGTCGGAGGACGGTGGCGCTTAAAAGAGGAGTCGAGATCATGAGTAGAGAAGTCGCCAACAGGTACTTGAACCATGACTTGCTCGAGCAAGGATAGGGTTGTGAGCGTATAGACACGGAAGGGGATGATGATGCATAGGAACTTGATCAAGATCACGAGAGATCGAGATCGAAGATTGGGTTAGCCTCAAACATGCATTTAAAATTCACCCCCTTTAAAATAAAAAAAATCACACACACACGAACAATTATTACGTCCTCTGACCGGACGTAGAGCTACGTTCGGCCGCCAATAACATGTCGCCACGTGCTCTTACTCTTTACCGCGCGGCCCGACGACTTGACCGGAACCGGAACCCGGGAATGCTATGTTCGTGATTTTCTCGGTATTGCTAGGTATTGCTTTGCAAAAATGAGAAATATCGCTATGTGAAAACCAATACCATGCAAATACTGAGTTGTATCGAGTTTTTCTACAACTCGGTACAACTCGGTATTTGCTAGGTATTTTCTCGGTATTGGTTATTCCCGAGCAAAATTGACCAATACCTAGCAATACTGAGCAATCTTTGGTCTGTTCCGGGTCAGGTTGTCGGGGCGCACGGTAAATAATGAAAATGCGTGGCGCGATTCTACTGGCGGCCGAACGTAGAGCTATGTCTGTGAC
>NW_021319373.1:1195971-1213604 GCF_001605985.2 Dendrobium catenatum
GTTATAAAATAGGGTTAGATAATCCCAAAACATGAGGGGTCATGGGCCTTTGAGGGTCCATAAAACAACCCAAGTTCATTTCTTTGAATTAAATAAGCCTATTTAATTATCTTCCAAACTTTTACAAGTTAAGAATTTCAATCCAAATCATGCAAACTAATTTAGTTAAGTATGCAAACATTTGGCTTGGAGATATCCACCATTTATTCTTTCATTCCAAATTTGAAGAGGTATCAAAAGTGTATTCAAATAATTTCTTCTATCATGGGATTTGAAACATGAACTTGAGGGTTCATGAAAGATCCCACCATTTGTTTGCAAGCTTCCAAAATCAATTGAATTCATTTTCTTTACATTCAACAAATTCGGACAAAATCACAAATGTTAGCGATACAATTCCCAAATATCTAAGTTAATTTTGTCATAACTTATAATTTGCTAACAATGACATGCATGCTACAAGTTGTGAGAGTCCCTACACATTGTCATTCAAGATATGGTTGACTGACAATACTTAGCCTAAGGTTTGAACGTAGGCGAAGGTATTAGGCACAATATGATGCATAAACATACAATTGAGAGGTGTTAATCCCACACCTCTACACGCATCGAAATCCTCTCCGAACCCTCACATGAGAGCCACAAATGAAAATCACCGAATTTTCACTGTTTTTGCGAAGTGGACAGCCAACAAAGCGGTTTTGGGGGACCAAAAATCAAAGTTTCTAAGGACCTAAAGCTTTGGATCATCAACCACATGCCATTGACTAGGGAGCCTTAAGATTTTGTCTAAGTTTTAGTGTTATACCTCTCCCGGTTTGTCCTAGCGCTCCTATCCAAGCTCCAAGCACTGTTCAAGCTCCAATCCGCGCTCCTAGTTGCTGTCCTTGATGTTCCCAACGTTGCCGGTGCTGTCCAAGGCACTTTGAAGGGTGGACTTGCTGTCCAAAGCACTCCGGACAGCAGTTTTCACTGTTTAAAGTCTCCCGGAAGCTGCGTGGCTGCTGTCCACACGTTCCAAACAGCAGATTTTGCTGTTCGAAAGTTTCCTGGAGCTGATTTCATCGTCGAGAGGTCGCCGGAGTTGATTCAGAAGGAAGGGGAAGCCTCCTACCCTCTCTTGACTGTAGCAAGGGTTGCTTTCAGAGCACCTTTGCCCTAGATTTTGGAGGAGAAGCTTACCAACAGCAGCATGAGGGAATTTTTGCTCTCCGATAGAAAGGAGAAGACAATGGCAGCAAGAGAGAACCCTTTTTAGTTCAAAAAAAGGGAAGACAGCAGATGTCCAGGCCCTCCCTCTTGGCTAGATTGCATGCAAGAGGCCCATGGTCGTCCTCTTCCTTCCTGGCTTGGACGGGTGCAAGAGCCGCAGTCCTCTCTCCTCCTTTCGCTTTGCCTGGGACGGACAAACGGAGGGAAGAGCCGAACGGCTCTTATGGCTGGAAGGACCGCACGCGGGGGGACTCCGCCTCCCCCTTCTGCTCTGGTCGGGACGCCCGCACACGAGAGCTCCCGCTTTCTTTTTCGGGACGGGATAGACACGGGGGAGCCGAATGGCTCCCCTTCTCTCTTTTCGTTTCTCTTAGAGGCGCACAAGGCACCGCCCAAAATGCCCAATCTAGCTTCCTCTTTGCACGAATCGATAGAATTTGGGAAGAAATCTGAGCCATTGATCTCAATTTTTTTTTATTTGAGAATCAAATTCAGCTCAAATTGACAAATTAGGGCTGAAATTGAGTCCAAATTGGACTCGACCCAAACCGATTTTGGTTGGTTTGGGTCCGATTGGGTTCAATCAATTTAATTCATGAAATTGAACTCAAAACTGTGCCGAAAAGTATCGAATTTGGCTCGACGATGCTCGACGGGGTTTGATTTGATTTGATTTGATTTTAATTAAATTAAATTGGATTTAATTTAATTAAATGGAGGTTTAATTTGGGTCGATTTCACCTCGACATGATCGATTGGGTTGATCGAGCGCGATCGAGCCTAGTTGGGCTCGATCGGGGTCAAGCCGATGCGAAAATATTCGTCAACATGTGTTGATTTTCATTTTTAAGAATAAAGGAGATGCACAAGATTGTGTTAATTATAGAGGAATTAGATTAATGTGTCATACTTTAAAATTATGGGAGCGAGTTATATAGTGTAGGTTGCAGCGTAATATTAATGTTTCACAAAATCAATTTGGATTCATGCTAGGTAAGTCGACTATGAAATCCATATATTTATTGAGAGGTTTGATGGAGAAATATAGAGAGAATAAGGAAAATCTACATATGAATTTTATTGATTTAAAGAAAGCATATAATAAAGTTTCGAGTGAAGTTCTATGGAGAGTTCTTGAAAAGAAAGGAGTTAATAACACTTATATTTAAATCATTAAAGATATGTATGCAGGAGCTATTACTTGTGTTCAAACACAAGGTGGTTTGACCAAGTATTTTCCTATTTTGGTTGGATTACATCAAGGATTAACCTTAAGCTCATATCTTTTTGCTTTAGTCATGAATGTTCTCACAAAACATTTGCAAGATGATGTACCTTGGTGCATGCTTTTTGCTGATGATATTCTTCTTGTTGATAAGACTATAGGAGTTGAAGGTAAACTTGAATTATGGAGGTCAACCTTAGAGTCTAAAGGTTTTCGATTGAGTAGATCTAAAACAGAATATATAGAGTGTAATTTTAGTAGTAATAGACCTAGTGAGGGGATTGTGACTTTGGGCTATCAAGTCATCAATAAGAGTACTCGTTTTAGATATCTTGGATCTATTATTCAAAGTGATGGTGAAATAGATGGGGATATTATCAGCATAATTCAAGTTGGATGGTTGAAGTGGAGAAATGCATCAGGCTTGTTATGTGATGGAAAAGTCCCCCTCGAACTATAGGGAAAAATCTATAAGATGGTGGTGAGACATGCAATGCTTTATGGTGCTAAATGTTGGCTATTAAAATAGAAGCATAATACTAAGTTAAGTGTTGCAGAGATGAGGATGCTCAGGTGGATGAGTGGCTTTACCCATAGAGATAGGATATGAAATTAGCATATACATGAAAAGGTTGGAGTAGCTCCAATGGAAGTTAAGATTAGAGAGAGTTGCCTTAGATGGTTTGGTCACATAAAACATTGGCTTTCCGATAACCCAGTTAGGAAAGTAGAAGTATTAGATTTGACTTATGTTAAGAAAGGTAGAGGTAGACCTAAAAGGACTTTGTTAGAAAATGTTAGAAATGAGCTTTCTTTATTTGATTTAAACGAGAATTTGACTTTCAACATGACACAATGAAGAAAAAGGATTCATGTAGTCGACCCCACATAGTGGGACAAAGGCTTGATGTTGTTGTTGTATATGTAAGAAAGTCACACGATGAAAACTCAAGTTTCTGAGGTGTTATCTATACTCTTCAAGAAGATAGGTGGTGTAAAAGTAACATATATTTATATTGCTTGGTTCACTTATTAAATCCAAGGTAAATTTTTTCATTTTTTTCATAATTAATTCTTAATTTGTTTAATAATTATGATTTAATTCTATTTTATTTTTCTATTATTTGAAAATATTCAAGTAAATAATGACTTCAAGAGGATCCTCGATTAGTTTCTCCACAAAAAGATTTAGAAATTTCAAATATGAGGAAGACATGTTTGAAACATTGTGTCCCAAATGAGAAGAAGAGAAAAATAGTCAATATAGAGCTTGCTAAAATTTTTTTATTATTTAGAAGACTTTGATGACCAAGAGTTTTTACGTATATGTGGAGAATGGATTCAAAGTTGTGGTGATTGATTCATGGAGCTTTAGTACTTCAACGTCAAACAACGACATAAAACATTTTGGACAAATATCATCCTCTTGTTATGAGAGAAATTGGAACGCATACTCCATTCAAACAATGAAGAGGAACAAAATTACTGGGCTAAAGATTTAGTTTATGTGCATACAAACATTCAGCTTCTATCAAGAAAGACTCCAACTTATATGGTAGAAGATAGCAAGATGTGAGATGTTCTCGAAATGGATTTGAGTGCCTTGATGTTATTAAAATAATGAAAATATTGGAGATTACTAATCTTTCGTTTGATGAGCCCGAATTTAGAAACAATGATATTTATTGAAAATAATATTGAAGTCCAAAGACAAATCCTTGAAAAAGATAATCCTATCGTTCATTCTACTGAATAGTTGAAACTTCATGTACTAGATAGTTTATGTTTATATTTTTGATGTTATACTAGACATTTTATGCTTACTTTTATTTTGAATTAGAAACTACAAGACTAATTATGATATTGCTTTAATATTTTTGTCATTATAAATATTATTCCTTAATTGCTTTCTTAATTTTAATGCATGATTTATAAATTATAATGCTATGTCCACGCCGTACTCGCGTCCTATACTTTTAATAATTGACGTGTCCTGTATCCGAATCGTATCATATTCGTGCCACCGTGTCTGTATCGGTGCAACATAGGTTCTTTGAAAAATCTAAAAATGATAAGAATTTCAGCCCAACTGTACTTATCATAAAATTCTTGCATAATCTATTCACTTCGTTTTTTATGTATGGATTGGCCTTTTTGATCTTCTTCAATAATTAAATTGAGCATTATTATTTTCCTCACTAGACATTCAAAAGCATAATGACTACTCTTTTAATCACATAAATAGATACTAGATTTTCTTTTGGGCTTCACGCTCCTTTAAAACTATCTAGTTTGGAGCTTAGGAGGCTCAAATTTTTTTGAAGTCCTAAAATTAGAAATATTAAGTTGTTTTTTTTTTTTTCCAATGCCTTTTTAATTTTTCTTCGGCTTTTAAAATCATTTGATAAGCCTTTTTTTAGATTTTTTAACTAGTGAAAAATTAACTCATTATAGATGATTTGTTTTACTTAAATATCTTGCACCCAATTAATCATTTATTTTGTTGAAATTGTCTATTTAATATTTTTGAGAATGTTTGTTGTATTAGAGTATTTCTTTTTTATTCTTAAATAGGTAGGTAGCATAAAGTTTGTGAAAAATATATGAGAAAAAACTTTCATTTAACTTTTCATTCAAGTTAACCGATGTGGAAATATGTTGAAGTGGCGAAGATCTTAGTTGATATTATTTCCGCCAAACTAAAGCATCATTTTGATTTTCATTACATTTTACTTTATATTCTCCACTTAATTCCTTCCATCCAAAAAATGTTTGATGAGATGTAACTAATCACAAAAAGATTTAGGATTGACTTTACCATTAAAATCGGGTGCATTGCCACAACCGCTTATGGGATCATTGATTGATAAGTAACATTTGAGGGTAAATTTATTGTTTAGGCTTCATCCTTCTTGGACATGTTGACTGACCACACCATACTTGTTAAAGTTTGTTTGTAGATTGCTTGCGGAAGCTTTTTGGTGGTAATCGACAAATAATTTGTAGGGGAGGTTGTTATAGGATCACTAATTGATAACTTTTGAGGTTAAGCTTGTTGTGTAGGCTTCACCTTCTCATGCTACTCCTTGGACATGTTGAATGGCCACTCCATACTTGTTGACGTTTGTTGTAGATTGTTTGTGGAAGCTGTTGTGGTAATAGTGGGGTTAGATTGTCAATGTTGATTAATCTCATCTCGAACTGCGACTGTAGGGGTCTTTAGTATTCCATACCGTACAGGGCATGTTAATTAACTCCCACTTTGGGGTTCAACTTGCGATGGAATGTTGAATGAAAATGGAAAGGAAAATTAGATAGATTGCAAAATACAAACGACTTTCTCACAAAGTAAGCGAGGAATCATTCACCCTTAAGAAGAATACAAGTTTCTAAGGACAAGATCAAGTAATAACTAGCTTTCAGCCATATCTCATGTACTAATAATATCAAAATAGGCAACCATATTGCATCTAACCATTGAGTTGTTGGGAAAAAGGTAATTAATGTTCTAAGTCGGTGTAGGCTGCATCACTATTAGTTTGAATTTTAACTTTTTAGAACATTAGCATATCGGCATATGCACATAGAAATTTAATCCTTGATCTTGTATCTTTCATGTATGCTATGCGGAGAAACCTACTTTTTCTGCGTAATTTTTTTTTTTAAAGCTTCAAAAGGTAAAAATAATTAAATATGTTTTATTTTCAGTTGTTATAGTTTACTGGTTTGATGATCATAATTCTGCTTATTTGTGCATTTTCTGCCATTGAGTCTAACAATCTCCACAACAAATGCCTCCTCAAGATTGTTCAAACAACTTTTTGCATGTTTATGTCAAGTCTAACACTATTGTTGGATGTCTGAAGGCACACTTTCTCTTTCTCTTCCTAGGCAGAAAAAGTGTTAATTACTAAAACCTTTTCAGGTCAGACTTTCTTGGCACGAAGTTTACATTTTATGACAGCCAGCCTCCGTATGATGGTGCAAAAGCATCAAACGGTCGATCTGGCAGACGTTTTGCCAGTAAGCAGATCAGTCCACAGGTCCCAGCTGCTAATTTCAAGATTGGATATATCTCCTATAAATTTAACATTCTTAAAACCAAAGGACCAAGAAGGATGCACTGCACTCTTCAACTTCCTCCAGAAACCATAGATTCTGATTGCAAGTTATCTTCCCAAGTCCCTCCAGAACCGTTTGTCATGAAGAATAAAACTCCTCGGTGGCACGAACAACTTCAATGCTGGTGCTTGAACTTCCATGGAAGAGTCACAGTAGCTTCAGTTAAGAACTTCCAGCTGGTAGCCGTCGGAGATGAGGAAACTGTGTTGCTCCAATTTGGGAAGGTTGGCGATGACATGTTCACTATGGATTACACTTATCCACTCTCAGCCTTCCAAGCATTTGTCATCTGTCTCACATGCTTTGGTAATAAGATTGGCTGCGAATAGAAGTGAGGCTGTGGCTTGCCAAAGAAAATATGGTCAGATGACATTACTGTTAACTGATAAAAAGTTGCGTGATTTTGTTTCCATATTGGATAATGTTTTTTTATGTTTAATATTTGTATTTAACTCACTTTCTTCTTTCTTTTATTACACTATTGTTTGTTCTGTGAAGTGTTCTGCCCTATTGTTGTATTTTATTCACATACTCTTGCAGTGGGTATCTTCTCTTCTTCTGTTGATCTTCTTATACAATGTATTAATCAACCAAATTTATGTCAAGAAAGCACATGATGAATACTCAGCATGTTTACTTGTAATAATATTAGAAAGTGTGACAGATGACATTACTGTAACTGCAAAAAGTTGTGTGATTTTTCAATCAAATTGGATGCTGTTTTAATATATTTATTATTATTTGTATCATCTTCTTTCATTATTGTTTGTCTGGAAGTGGTTTACTCTATTGTGGTATTTTGTTTTCATAGCTTGTGGTTGAAGTACACATGGAGTGTCTTTTGCTCATCTTCTGTGGGTAACTGACACAAATATGATTAGGATGATTTTTCATGATGTTAGGTAGCTTTGCAAGTAAGATTAGAATCTCTGGCTTCAAATTTTGCAAGACTAAATGATAAGATAGAATATCTTGACCGGTCCCTTGATCTAGTTTAGAACATTTTATTCCTTAAATTTAAGATATAGGATTTTGTAGTAGGTTACCCTCACTCTATTAGTACCTAATAGCATATCTCAAACCCTTGGATATAGGATCTTAGACTTTGAGATGGGCTACCCCCATCTCTATGTTCTTTATAATGCCAAAATATGTTAGACATAGGTTTTAAAACATTAGGATGACATTTTTTCCATTAAGGTGGATTGAGTTCATCCCTCTTAGGTTTTTTATAACCCTTAATGGTGAAACCCTCAAATTAAAAATATGTTAACAAATTGTTGAAGTCATTAATAATTTAAACTAGAATCAATCTTATTTAATAAGCATGAATGTTCTCATCTCACTTGTAACTTAAACATAAAACAATGATTAAATGATCATCCAAACTAGATTAGCTTAGCGCACATTAGATGTTATAATAAACACATCCTTAGGTATTCTAGAGTTAGGGTGTAGCTATGATTACACTTCTTCTTTGTTTGGTTAAATGAAGTATTGATGGGTTATCAATGTTGATTGACTTGTAATCATGCGTATTAGGGTGGAGTTACTTTCTCTTGCAAGTACTTATTATGTAGTACCCTAGAAGGCACAACTTGTTTTCCCAATAGATTATTGTGTAATATTGTATATTACGATATCAAATTCATTATTATTTTATCTATGGTGTATTGCAAAACTATACTATCGGGATATCTTAAATGTTCATATTTATGATAATTTCTTTGTTTTATTTATTTTGTGTTCTTTAGAACATGCACGCTCTTTCATATGTTATAAATACAAGCTACTCTTAGCCCCTTATAGTGTATTGATGTGTAGTCAATATTTGATTAATTGTCATATCCATTATGGTTGTGCTCAATAGAGACTGATAGATGCCTTTTGTTGACATACACATATGCAAAACTTGTTAATCAAGCATATGTCATAATATTTTTCTCTCACATATTAAGGGTTAAATAATTAATTGAAACATTTATAGTTCTATTCATATCATAACCACATGACCATGATGTCTTATTTTAATGGACAGATTATATGTTTTACTACTTAACTAATAACAAACATGTACTATTTTGCATTTGCATGAATATTTGGATACTTGCTTTTTTAAAATGCTTAGGTGAGTCTAGTTAGATGTATCTTCTTGGTGGGATTATATGATTAATGTTGGGCATTCTTAACCTATCGTAATATTTTAATTGTAAGTCACTTTGCATCTGTTCACATTAATTTTGGCAAAGTTTTGAAACTTAGTAGCATGTTAAGTTCCTATTATAGATTTAGGTTTGAGACTAACATCCTTTTATATATTATAAGCCTTCACCATAGGCAATTCCTTAATAGTGAAGTTACCATTATTGTAAAATAGTAAGCCCCTTGTTTAAATAAATTGATCAAATTTAATATAGGATTAATAGGACAATCAATTTAAATATAAAGTTCAATCTCGAAAGAAGTTATTTGGAAATCCGAAGTGTCTAAGGTCATATATCCCTGACATTATATAATTTTGGATTTAACGTTAATCATTTTCGTTTAGATTATTCTCTTTTGGTGTTTTATGAATCTCATGTTCATTGATATATATCATTAATATTATATATCATGACCATAGTTTTAATTAAGACTTTCGTAAAGTTTGCCTATGATGTAATCAGGCATAGGATGTTACTATTATGGAGAATTTGGCCTTTTTAGTATAGCTCTCCTCCCAACTTGTATTTAAAAGATAAACATATGTATTTTTTTTTTTATCTTTCATTGAACCCATTATGAGGTTCTTATTTTTATCTCTCAAAATACTATGTTATCCTTCTCCTTGTGGCGCATCTTTAAAGCTCACAAATAGACTAGCACAAACACAATCACAAGGCAATCTAAGTACAACTAAAATACTTTAGTCAATAAATCTTTGAAGAAAAATTAAGGATGTATCAATTCAAACAACATTGATGATGTATAACAAGTCTTAAATGTTTATTTGAGGATATTAAATTCTACGACTTCATGGTATTCAAATAGTAAATTAATCTTAAAAAACACTACATTGTGTTTTGGGTTTCACTAGTTTAAGGTATCCTTCAAGCCAACTTTGGGTTGGCCATCCTCAATCTCAATCATTTGGACTTGAGCAAATCAATACTCTTTCTTGGAATTATAGTTCATTCCTAGATATGGTTTAAGTCTTCCTCAACCCTTAGCTTAGTTAAATGGACTTGCTTAAGATCCCCATTGAACTCATTGAAGTCCTTAAGAGGAACCCTTTGATCATTAAATTTCAAATTATTTCAAATCCTTCTTTGATAGGATTGACCTTATCCATGGGTAGATCATTTAAAGCAACATTACAACCCATCTAGTGTCCGAGTTGCCATTGGAGCTCAAACCAAGCTTGAAGTTTGGTCAACCCACTCAATTCCGCCAGTTTAATCAAATTTAGGAGAGGGTTCACTTCTACTCACTTTCAGTAAGGTGAGGGATCATTTGCAACATCAGCAAACAATCATAGAGGCAAGGTTTTAAAACCATAAAAAGCCATAGGAAGCTTAGGTCTAAGGAAGTATTAGGGCCACAGATGAGTGAGCTAAACTCACCCTTATGTAGCCTTGGTTACCCTTAAGTTAACCCCATAAAGTTTGAGATTTCTCGAGCTAAAGAGGGTGAAATCTCTTTGGGAAATGTCAGTTAAGCTATCACAAACCCTGGTTTCTTTTCACATGCGGGGAAGAAGAAATGGTGGTGACGATTGGATTAACTTATATTATATCCAACGGTTGAGGTTATTTCCACAGGATATAAGAGAAAATATTTTGCATTTTTGCTAGCTATCATCAAAATACCAAATTAAATTAAATTTTAATCACAAATAGGTTGAACATTGGAAAAATACCTTCCAAGTGTGTTTCTTTCATAATTTCTATTTTTAAAAATCCAATCTTTCACTATTTTAATTTAATTTAATTCCAATGAAATCTTTGAACTCATTTGGCATTTCAAATGTCATATTTTAAACCTAAGATAAATTTTCCTTATCATGTGGGGATTTTTCTACAGTGTTTTCATTGTTAAAAAATCCCTATAATTCATACATTACTTTAAAGTTTTCATTGGAGGTGTATAATGTATTCCTATATCTCAAATTATTTAAAAAATATTGGAATTATTTTTGTATATTTAGAAATTGAAATAAAAACAGCCCCAAATAATTTTGTTTAAGGAGATAATAAATAGATCAAATGCATTATTTCATAATTATTTCAAATTCTGAGGTTAATGTTAGCATGTATTTGGTATTTTTCATATGAAAAAAATTGCATATTGTAATTTACCAAATGTCCCTTTTATTTGCATTTGGCCATGGCATACATCCATAAGTTTTAGCAATTGTTCTAGGCATATCCAATTTTTTGGGGGGTTTATTTGGGCTTATTTCCTATTTTTCATACATTAAATATGCAAAATTCAATTGGAAAATTGTGGTTACTTAAGCACTTAAATTTGAATTATTGAGTGTATTTACATACTTTTCCAAAATAAAAATGCATTCTTTTCTATTTTTAAGCCAAAATCTTCATTTTTGTAATTCCTAGAAAATAAAAATATTTTGGAAAATCAAGTTTTAAGCTTAATGTTTTTGTTCATACATGATCAATCAACTTAAAAATCATATTGAACTAATATTAATACTCTGTAAATTATTAAATATTTTTTATGAATAATATAAGATTTATATTAATTATAGAACATAACAAATAAGTTTTAAAAAAAATTAAGTCTTTTAGAGTGTTCATTACATGTGCATGAGTGTATGTTTCAAATTTCATATACATTGGCTTTGAATTTGAGTTGCATGCCAATTCACTGAATGGATCTTTCAAGACATTCAATGAACTTGAAGAAGTCTTCATAAGAGATTTCCATGTTTACCAAGCAGAAATTCTTTAAGAAATTGGTATCAACCTTATAGCATGTAAAGCTAGAATTAAATTATCCTGTGAGATAAAATGATGCACTATTTTAGGATATTAAATTCCTAATAAAGGCATACTTATCAGTTGCTTAAATGTACTCCTAATAACTATCAAATATAATTCTTTTGGATCAACATGAAAATATGCATATAAGTAGACATCAAATATAATGCTAGGTTGAATTGCTATAAGATATCACAATGATCCAATCATACCTTGATAACACTATGAATCTATAGAGTTATCACTAAGATCTTTATCCAAGCAATTGTTTTAGCTTATGAGGATATTTGTGCTATTACATTCTTTCATATCAAATTTCTTGATAAATTTCTTTATAAGTTTAGTTTGACAAATTAATATTTCATTCTTTTCTATTTTAACACGAAACCTTAGAAAATAAGGTCAACTCCACATCATTCTCATCTCAAATAATGACACATCATTTTAATTATTCTAGACATATTGAGTCATTTGTAGCTAGAAAAGGAATTTCATCAATATAGATTTACACAACTAAAATATCAGATCCTAAGTACTAAATAAATAAAGTCTTGTCAACAATTCCCTTGGTTAATTTATTTTTACGTAAAAATATGCTAAGCGTTTCATATCACACCCTAGGGATTGCATTAATCCATACATAATGCTTTTTTTAAAATTTACAAACATAATTTAAATATATTAACTTTCAAAGTCGGGCGGCTGCTCAACATGAAAATCCTCTTTTATTATACAACTCAAAAGTACTTTCGATATACATTTGATATGAATTAAAATCCTTGAGGCATATAAATGAAATTTATAATCTAATAGCCTCAAGTCGTGTAACTAGTGCATTGATTTATTTAGAGTCTATTTTTTTTATAATTATCATCTTGTGCTTAGATTGAACACCTGAGCCCCAATAAAATGATGGGGCTCAATAAAATGAGAGTTTTGAGTCCTATTCAATTATCTAATGATAATAGAGATAGCTTGTTCTACAATGTGCATTAAGAAAATTTAGTAGTCTACTAATCACTGATAGATTTCCAAACATGGATCCATTGGAGAAGTTCATTCATCAATCCTCTTTGATATTTTCTAATTAGGAAGGCTTCTAGTCATGAACTTACTGGTTAATTTAGTTATAAAAAATCAATTCCTCTTAAGCATCAAAATTCTTCATTCCTAAAGATGTTTCAAGCCTTCCTCCTTATCAATTTTAATCCATGACTCATTCTATGAGTTTAATACCAATAACCCTACCTTAGCCCTTATCCTAAGGTTGAATATAACATAACCTTAGGATTATAAGATCTTTATTGGACTTAGTAAATATCATAATAGAAATTCATTAATAATTTGTATCCAAGTTCTTTTTCACTTTTTTTTTTCAAAACCCTCTTTGATAGGTTTGATCTTAGCTTATCTTTCTATGTTTAACCTTAATATCTTAGTGGATGGAGATGGTGGTTTAAATACTCAATGTCTTTTCCATTAGTTCATTTACATGCTCTTATGCTAACTGCCAACATCTTACCATGGTAATTAACCATTGTTACCATGGGCTTAATCTTGGATAATGATGGATGATCCTAGGCAACCATCCTCAATTTCCATTTCTCTTATTATTCTTCTTGAAGCTAAAACCAATCTTCCATATCCTAAGGAAGTATCCCAAGCTATCCAGTGTGCAACCATCTTTGTAGCTCAAGCTGTACATGGAGTTAGCATGCATGGGGAAGAAGAAAAGGTAGCAACCAGGGATCTACTAAATTAAATTCAATGGTGAAGCTTGGTTAATGATGGATAATTCTTTTCTAAGTTTAGTATATACATGAAAAGGTTGGAGTAGTTCTAGTGGAAGATAAGATTAGAGCTGCCTTAGATTGTTTGGTCACATAAAACGGTGGCCTTCTGATAACCCAGTTAAGAAAGTAGATGTATTAGATTTGGCTTATGTTAATAAAAGTAGAGGTAGACCTAAAAAAGACTTGGTTAGAAAATATTATAAATGACCTTTCTTTTTTAGATTTAAATGAGAATTTGACTCTTAACATGACACAATGGAGGAAAAGGATTCATATAGCTGACCCCACGTAGTGGGATAAAAGCTTGATTTTGTTGTTGTTGGTTGTGGTGAAGGTTAGTTCAAAGGAATTTAATAGTTTTTTTTTTTTCGTGATGCTATTTGACTGTCAAATCAAATGAAATTTTAGCATAAATAGATTGAACCATGTAGAATCTATGAAAAATACTTTCAAAGAATTTCTTTCCATTTTTTTAAAAATTTAAACTTTCATTATTTTAATTTGATTTGGGCTTCATTTTGGATGGCTTTTTCACTGCTTCTTAAAGCAACTTTCAACTAAAAATTTTAATTCTATGTAATGTAGAATGTATTTTTAAATCGCCATAATTGTTTAGTATTTCCAATGTAACTTTAAGCCAATTATAAATCTCCCGGGGCCTAATTAGCATTGTAGGGATTTTTTAATAGTGTTTTTCATTAGTTAGAAATTTATATGATCAATACATCAATTTAAAATTCTGAGATAATTATAAAAAATTGTTCAAAATTTTCTAAAATAATTTGAGGTATATGAATAATTTATACACATTTCATAATTATCTCAGAATTTTAAATTGATGTATTGATCATATAAATTTCTAACTAATGAAAAAAAAACCATTTTTAAAAAATCTAAAATTATTTGAATATAATCTATTTTTAATATAGTAATGATTTTTTTTTATTATACTATCCACATTATGATAATGCACATAGATTGATGATGCTACAACAAACAACAACATTAAGCTTTTATGTGGGATCAGCTAAATTAATCATTTTTTAATATAATATAAAAAATAATTTGTTGATCTTACTCTTTTGAAGAATTCCATTTTCAATAAAGTTGTACTCTTTTCAATTTTACTATCATGATTTGGGACAATTTTTTTACTAATTTAAAAAATTAATTTTTAGTTAGTACATAAATTTTTTAAAAGAACAATTTTTATACTTAAAATTATTTTTAAAAATAGTAAAAAAAAAATTCCATAAAAACCATTAGTCACATATTTTGCCAAATCTACCTCTATCTTAAGTCGGATTGTGAGACTCTTCACTCTTACACAGTAGGACTAGGAGCAGGAAGGCCGAGCTCTGGAGAAATTAGTACCACTTCTCGATTCAATCTCTGCCTCGCCGGCCGTCGGCGTTATTGGGACTTCGAGGAGTCTCAGCGCTGTCGCAGCCCGTCGGTCGCATCATACCGGAGCTCGGTTGTGAGTCTTCCCTTTCTCTTTCTCTTCACTTCCTCTCAACTGTTTTCTTCTAATCTTTACAGAATCTCGATCGGTTCTTTCACCCTTAAGCCTAAGATCATTTAGCATGCTCGCTGCATTCATTGTAAGAGGGTTTAGATTTTCTTAGTGCTGCTTTATTTAAGACTCTGAGCTTTCTTCTTTTGAGGAAACGTTGTCAGATGATCTCGTCTCTTGGCATTAACTTCTATTCTCACAATCTTATATTTAGTGACGGTGATTAAAAAAAATTCACCTAATGCCTTTTGTAACTTTGTTGCTCTTGCTCGAAATCCCCACAGTTGCAGTTGCAGGCAGCCGCTGCTTGCTTCTCCAGTTTTCCATTTTCATTCTCCAGCATTTGGATTTTGGAACTAACTAGTTAGTTGCATTTTAATATCATAAATTATTTTTAATTAATCAAAATTTGTTGTCATGGAGAGACACTTCAAAGAAAATTCATTGTGGGTGAACTCAACATTCTAATTACTTGTGTTGGTGAAAATAGCAGTATAAAGGCTGAACAAAGTTATGTAGAAATAAATTTGGATAATCTACCTAAAGATCCTGTAAAATGAAAAAAAAAGGAAAAAAAGTATTTTAGACTAACATCCAAATGATGATGATAAAGTTCAAAGAATTCACTTATAAAGTGGCCTTGTTAACCATGTGACCATGATTGTTCTCAAACAAAAAAATGGAAGCAAGTTTTATACATTTAATATTGATTGGTTTGATACGTGTAGAAGTTGGTTGGAGTATAATATTATAAATGATTCTACCTATCACTTTTTTTTTTGCATAAACAAATGCAATACAAACATGCATCAAATGATGGCGAGGTGTCTCCAAACAAGATTTGCAAGTATAAATAATATGTATTGTCCAAATGAGACTGAAATTTTGGGTCAAATAAATATATTTCTTGAATGAATAGCATGTGGTCTAACATTTCCCACTGAACAAAACTGAAGCATCACTCATACTTCCACCATAATGAATTAATAAAGAGTAAGATATTTACATTGTATTGTATAGCAGAGGAATACGAAGACAGCGTAAGAGGGAAATTATTATATCGCATTAATCCTATCATCCACGCATTGAATATATGTATGGAAACTCCAAAATAAGGCATAAACCAATCAAAGCTCATAATCATACCTTTACTTCAATCTTTTGTCTTTAGTTATCCAAAGACAAACAGTAGGTGGTTGGGTCAGCATCAGCAAACTGGCGGCCAGAGTTGAGGAGCCGAACTGTTGGTTTGTGAACGATGAATGGCAGATTTAGGAGGGTGGGTAGCGACTAGATCAATTTGGACGGCAGCAACCTGGAGGGCCGGTCGGGATGGAGGCGGATCAGGTGGTTGGATCCGTCGGCTGGCGAGGGGAGCTCGAGGTGGGGTCGTTTGTTGTAGCTGGTGAGGGAGAGAGATAGGAGTTCATCTAGATGCAGGCAAGGTGGCAGGTAGATGAATCGGCTGTGGATCTAACAAATGTTGTATGAGGGTGGAGGAGTGAGTGGTTGGACCGGTCGAAGTTGTAGGAGGCAGATTGGAGGTGTGTTGGGGGTAGCGGGAGTCGGGTTGTTGGTAATTAGGCTAGGCAGGTCAGAAACTATGAGGGTTGTAGGTGTCCGGTCGAGCGTGTGAAATCGAGGAAACGAGGGGAGTGTACCAGGCTTAGGTTGCCGGCCTTCCGATAACCCGATTAGGAAAGTAGATGTATTAGATTTGGCTTATGTTAAGAAAAGTAGAGGTAGACCTAAAAAGACTTGGTTAGAAAATATTAGAAATAACCTTTCTTTTTTAGATTTAAATGAGAATTTGACTCTTAACATGACACAGTGGAAAAAAATGGTTCATGTAGTCGGCCCCACGTAATGGGATAAAGGCTTGATATTATTGTTGTTATTGTTAAATGTATCTATTAATTATATATTTTTTATTATAATTTGAATCTAAATTCCTATAGTTGTTTAATTTTAAATTAACCAAAAAATATATTGTTTATTATATATACTTAAAAAATAATAATAATAGTAATCTCATTCTCTCTCCTAAACACGCATCAAATGATACCCAATTCGAGCACTAATGGGCTCATTTGATCCATCTCGACGAGTTAGACGCACTCGAGCAATCCATTTTAAAAAACGAGGTTCCGATCAAAAGATTTTACACACTAAATAAATATGTGCGATAAATGCTCAAATGCACACAAAATACTGATCAAATTGGCGTCAACCTAATCACATATGTTTTCAAACATAATAATAGACAATATGTGATCAAAAGGAATAAATTTCAAAGCTGGCGACAGATCGAGGTAAAATGCACAATTTGACCATTCATCAATCACAGTAGTGCAACGTGCAGAAAGGTGGATCAAACTACCAAATACAAGTGATAAGACCATGTAAGTGACTGATGCCAAAAAGGAGGTCAACATTGATAAGTTTAATTTGGTTCGTATTACTCAGCTTTGTCCTTTCGACTTCTCAAATATAGAGCCTATTATATTTGAGAATGAGAGAATTTTATTGTTGACTTGAAGCCTTGTGATGGATCTTTGAAACTTAAGGATTGTGGAGTTTTACCAAAATTGGTACAGACCAAGAAGAGCAGTGTTTATCCTTTGTTGTTGTTGCTCATAAAGCTATCTTTAATTTTATCAATTGTTACAGTTGTAGCTAAAAGGGATGAATTATAAGTGGCATGTCTGAGGAGAAAATTGCCATTTGTATGATATTTGATAAATTACTTAGTTGAATTCATATATATATATATATATATATAT
>NW_021319373.1:1213704-1223649 GCF_001605985.2 Dendrobium catenatum
TTGTAGGCTCGAGCTCGAGCTCGAAGCTCGATAAGCTCGGCTCGTGAGCTCGTTAACGAGTAGAGTTCGAGCCGGCTCACGAGCCGACTCGGCTCACTTACACCCCTACTCTAGTGCAGCGGGCGGCGGCAATGGTGGCCGACTCCTGGTGGAGGCAATCAAGCGAACTTGCTTGAGGTGTAAATGGTTTTCGCTCAAAATTGAGCGAGTTTAGTTCACCTCAAAAATAAATTAAAATGGCTTACACTATATTTATTTTACTTTGTATTCCTTTTTCATACAACCAAATATAAATATTTTCAAAACTCTGCATTTAAAATAATTTACACCCATTTTACTTCCAACCAAGTAACCCCTAACAAAAATATTTTAATTCTCTCCAAAATCAAAAGATTAAAACAATAAAGTGGGTGTAAAACTAATTGAATATAAGATAATAAAAATATACGTTGTCGTTTAGTCATATACAACTGAAGGCAGAAGAAACATCAATAAAGTGGGTACATATAGTTAATGTAGGACTAACGAGAAAAATGATAGACTTAAGGGTAACAAAAAGTTATTCAAGTGTGAGGAAAGTTAAAATCTTCAAGCACTCAACTAGGATATATAAAATAGGGTTCATAAAGCTGGCCTAAACTAATTGGGATAAGGCTAATGATGGTTAACACAAGCAATCTATCAACCACACTATACTAATAATACCCAAAATCATGATGATGTGACAACTGAAGACAATTGTTGAGGTGATTATCAAAAATTACATTTATGCAGTCAGGATTCCATACCCTAAATTGGCAAAACCTTGAGGTGATGTGAAACATGTATGAAAACAAGAATTGCTTTGCGAAATTAATAATAATGTGAACAAATTAAGCTTTGCCAATTATAAAACATATGTTTCACGAAGTTAGATTCTTGAATTTTCAATTAGAAGTCATGTAATAGTATACAGTTACAAACAAGATTAAAAGGATACTTGCAAATAACAACAAAGTAAATAAGCAAAACTAATGGCAAAGTAAAACAAAAATCGACGGCTTAACAATTAGAAATTGTTCACCATGAGTTCCCTCACTCTCGCTCTTGAAAGTGGTGTTTAGCAGAGAAAAGGTTAGAAGTAACCCTAGTAATGCCACCACAAGACAAGTGACGCGTAAGGTATTGTTCGTTGAAGAAGTAGCCGAAGGAGGGGAAGTTAAGGGTCATCTGATGATTTGTCACTGTCCAGTTGGTCGTTGCTCGTCAATCATCTCGGCGAGATGATAGAGTATGCGATCTACGTAGCTTTCCACTGAACCTTCGAATTCTCAGTCTGGATCAAAGAAGGGTGACTGAAGGATGTCGATTTTCCCTTGGGAGTTGTATGCAAATCTGTGGTCGACTTTAGGATCGGCCATTCATGGAGGCGACGTCGTTTTGAAATAATCCTTGTGTGTGTAAGGATTTAAAGGAGGAGAGACGTGGGGGGAAGTGGGAGAGGATGAAATTTCGGCTAGTGTTATGGTGGGTTGTGTTGGGATTAAGGTTGGTAGAGTAAAAAGGCTTAGGTTGAGAGAAATCTGAAGTTAATTCTCATATTTTCTATGGAAGGAAAGATTAATTTGAAATCCAAATTAATCCTAAATATGGGCTTAGGAGGGGCGGCAGCCAAGGGGGGAATTAAGAGGCATTTAATTAGAGTCTAAGTGGTAAATTGGAGAGAAAAAGAGAATAGAGAGGGGCCGGCCATAAGGGAGGTGTTTAATATGTCTAGGTCTAAAGTATTGTGCCCGGGGGAATTTAATTAGTGATTATCATTAAATCTGAGATTGATTTCAGATTTAATATAATTGGTAGGTTTTCTAATTTGAGTTTATTAAAAGGGAAAGTTTTTAAAATTCAAATATATATTTGAATTCAAATGATGTGACTTTCCAAATTAATAGTGGGGTAAATTAGGAAAGTAATTAAGGTTGATTTGAATTTTGAAATTCAAAATTTAAGGGTAATTGGGTGGAGGGGCCGGCGGCTAGTTGAGGCTAGGGAAGGCCGGCAGTGAGGGAATCATGGGGGGACCGGCGGTGGGAAGGGTTTGGGAAGGTCGGGGGCTTGGGGAGGTGGTGAGGGGCTGGCGGGTTCGGGAAAAGAAAGGAAAAGGTAAGGGAGGGCTTGGCCGGCGGAAAGGAGGTAAGAATAGGGGTGGTGGCAGGTAGGGGAGACGGGAAAAGAAAGAAGAAAAGTAGAAAACCAAGAGCTCACCCGAAGGGGCTGTTGGATACTTCGTTTGAGCCTCTCCTAGGCTTCACCACTCTCTCAAAACTCACAAGAAAGTAGGAGACAGAAATCTGAAATTTTTATTAATCATAATTAACCTCATACAAAGCAAAATACCTCTATATATAGGCCTCAATAATGAAGAAAAAAAAAGACTCAAATGCCCTCGGGGCTATAATAAGAACTCACTACCCATAGGGGTAAACTAGGAAAACTGAAATGCAAAATAAATAAAACATAAAATAAATCAAAACTAAAGGCTCTGAATCGTAGCCTTCGATCTACGATTCCGTCGATGGTACACATGTCGAAATCTCTGACTGATGTCCTCACAATGAGGCCCATACTTGATAAATGTACATTAGCGAGTAATATCCATTATGAGGATGAATCAATACCAGCACAATTTTACATAGAGCGTAATCACACGGGGCATTTTAAAGTAACATTAAGAATGGTTCATTCATTCAATTTTTGTTAATGAAAAATATGAAATTTTACTAGTTTCATATAAATCTAGCTGCAATTGAGTATTTCATGTCAGCACTTATAGTCTACCAGTTCAAATAAGCTGAACATTTTAATCCAATTGTTCATGATGTATCAATTTACAAAATTTCCAAACAGTCAGAGTTGACTGATTTTTTTTTAATACAAGAAGCCATGGATAACAAGTAAAAAAAAAAGATACTTTCATGTATTTTTATACCCGACAAAAGAGTATTCCATGCTAGCATATCCCTTGCTTCTAGACTTTAGCTGGTCAAAGAAGTCACCAACCATCTACAAATGATAAGAAGTAAAAGATCAGGAGCTAATGGCATTTGATGCTCCAACTTTGAAAGGAGCACAGAAGTTGTTGCAAGTTTAAACAAAAAACTATTCAAACTATAAATAATAGATCAAAATGGACACGCTGATTCAATTTGCCATAGTAGTTGATCCCAATCACATGTGCACCATCATCATTACGAACACCAACAAAGGTATTTGTGACTAGCCTGGGAGGAAACAGAACATGGGGAACCAGCAAATAGACTTCAAAGAAAATGGTGAGGTAACCGAGAAAAATTATTGTTCAAAGATTTAACCACCTTTCAGGTGACTGCAGCAGAGCATACAGACAAAAATAGAAGAGTAAAGGAACATGGATTTTATAGATGATTATGATCATGGCAAGCATCCAAAAGTTTCCTAGGAATATTACCTCAGCTAGTGGTAATTCGTAAATAATTGATGCTCTTCCCTCTGTTATGTAATTCATTTCTTTGAAAACACCTCTTCTTTCCTGACCAAGCTCCATAAGAGGGCCAATATAATCCTTGGGCGTCAGCATTTCAATCTACAACATGATTGTTTTCAATGGGAATGTTGTTATCACCATATTTTGAAACATCAGTCAACATCAAAAGAATGAAAATAGCCAAAAGAAAGAACCTTCACAACTGGCTCTTCAATTGAAATTCTCTTTCCTGGTTCTGGAAGTAATGATGGGTTTGAGCATTCAATCTGCACATAAAAGTTCCATAAATAACTAAATGTCCTCCAAGTCATTTGCATAATTTAGGCAGTTTGAAATTATGTCACTACACTTCCAAGGTGGAACTCATGAATTCTCAATACCTCATAACTAGTGTCATCATTAAATAAAGCATAAATCTACATGTATATATAAATGAATGGATGACAAAACCATCATACAGATAACACAAACGTCTAAAACTTCAATAATATGATCAGTCCAAGAAAAGTTTTTAATTCGTTTAATTTCTCTAGTTTAGACAATAGAATAAAAAAATAGGAGAATTGGAGTAAAATGGACTCCAAATATTAGCAAGATTCAAGTAAAAAAAAAAAACCAACCAATTTTCGGATGTAACTGTGCCACCATGATTATTCTTGATGAAAGGGGGAGTTAAAATGTCGTAGAAGATCATAAGAGAACATATTAGCCTAACTAGCTCACAAGTTAATAGGTGACGAATAATAGAAAATTGATATTAGATACATCAAAATGAATTGTGGGGTAGTTATCAGGGTTGGGGCTTCTCTAGGATTCAATCTGCACATAAAAGTTCTGTAAATAACTAAATGTCATTCAAGTCACTTGAATAATTTAGGCAGATTGAAATTATGGCACTACACTTCCAAGGCAGAACTAATGAATTCTCAATCTGCTTCTCAATGCCTCAAAACTAAAGGCATCATTCGATAAAGCATAAATCTACATGTATATATAAATGAATGGATGACAAAACCATCATACAGATAACACAAACGTCTAAAACTTCAATAATATGATAAGTCCAAGAAGAGTTTTTTCCTGGTTTAATTTCTCTACCTTAGACAAAAAAAAAACAGGAGAATTGGAGTAAATGGACTCCCAAGTTATTAGCAAGATTCATGAAAAAAAAATAAACAAACAATTTTCGGATGTAATTGTGCCAGCATGACTATTCATGATGGAGTTAAAATGTCACAGAAGATCATAAGAAAACAGAGTAGCCCAAGTAGCTCACAAGTTAATAGGCAACGAAATAAGAGAACATTGATATTAAATACATTCAAATGAATTGTGGGGTAGTTATCAGGGTTGGGTCTGCTGTAGGAATTCAGGGAGTCTACAGTTAAGAGAAGGATTCTGCCAAAGTATGCACAACAAATCATGGTCAACTAGATCTGATGATTGGGTGCTCGAAAGAAGGTTTAAATCATGAGTTAAGTTTCAGATCTTGAGAAGCACAATAAGTTTCTGTAGTATGGTAGCACTGAAGAGGACTAAATGAACAAGGATTCAGAAAGTCAAATCCTAATAATTATGATAAACATAAAGGTGGCAACTGCTGGAACTTTTAGTGTGTAGTTTCATTTTCAGGTTTGACTTCCTTTTTAAAATTCTACTAAGAATATAAATACAAAATAAATTCAAATATTTTCAAACCATATATGTTAATCATTAGATTCAAAAACAAAAATTAGCAAGCATAAATTAGTTAAGGAAAAAATTTTAAATTAAAGATTCACATAATTTTTAATAATATAATTTATTCCTCTTTTCAGCTTGGGCACAATAAGTTGCGATCAAATATCGCTAATGAAACTCTGATTTCAGCTGCTTTGCCCAAATTTTGAAAATAAGAGCACAGTGATACGTCATAAACTTATTGAACACATGTTAGAATTGGAATTGGCAGTTCAACATGTTTCATGAAGGTCATTGCTTATCAGAAGCGTCATGGATGGGTAGCATGGTCGGAATGTAGCACAGGTGGGCAGGGCTATGGAACAAAGTAAATAAAGGCTTGAAAGGGTTGCTATTAGGTTCAGATTGGGCCATGACAGGTCTCAGTGTGCTCATGGACAAAACACTTACTGTTTGGCGTAGGATTGGGCCCTTCAACATGGATACATAAGAGAAAAGCCTCAATCACAAGGTCTAGCAGTAATCGTGTAAATTTAACATTTTATTTATGTTATAAATTAATCTCATCATGAACTAAATACAATAGGAACACACTTATAAGTCTCAAGTCCAAATCAACTATAAGTTATAATTAATAGGGTTTGCAAAATTCTTATTCTCTGACCATAATATTCCCTCGCATTTTAAAATATCTAAACAAATTTCACTCTCTCTATACGAGAGAAATCAAGAAAGGTACTACAATAATCAGAGAAAGAAAAATCTAGTATTTAAATCTTCATTTCATAACAATGTCCAAAAGGCTTTTTTATGAAACAAAAGGCCCTTGGGACAATGACAAAAGAAATCTCAATGAAGTCAAGTCCTGAACATTTTATGACCTTTTGGATGACAGGACTTGCATGCCACCTAAAGGCAGCAACTCTCTTGCAAATTGCAGGTCATACAATGACTTGCACTAACACTCAGCGGGTAGGCTTGAACTAACCAGCTTTCTTAGGCCAACATGTTCGAATCTTTTGAAAGCTTGGGAGATGTGACAATAAATGATCTTTGGATGAGAACATAACATTCAACTATTAAAAGGATAGTTCTTGTAGCACATAAGAATTGATAGTGGAGCATCACAAAGAATTGCATGACATGATCCACCAGATTCACTGCTTCCACATACAACCAGGCACTTAGACTCATCCAACAACATAATAATCACCATTGTGTAAACCACATCCCAATGGTACAATCCGGCGAAGTTATCTGATTAGTTTTTTTTTTTTTTCAACTTTATTTTGATCATATCTTATATCATTTTATGACTTGAGATAAATTTAAAAATTCTTTTGATATTTTGTCAATATCTAAACTGGCTGTAATGTCAATAAAGCTTAAGGTTTGTTCATATAAATTGGACCTTAAAGCTAATATGATGGCGATTATAATAAAATGATGATTGAAATTGGGAATGTCTGACATGCCTAATTATGTGACCGGCATGCTCGCTTCTCCTTCTGCTAATGCCTTGTTCACATAAACCTCCTTCCCTCTTCTGAATTTGGTTTCTCCAATGACTCCCTTCTCTATTGGTTTTTCTCTTTCTCTATCCATCTCATTCTCTCAGTTTACTCAAAGTATTAAATGCTAGCTGCCTCCCCCTCAACCTCGCTGAACCATGCCTCCAACTTCATGAACCCCCTCCGAAGATTATTGCCATCAACTTTCCAAAAATCATAAATTAAAAGCCATATTTTGAATTAGAATCCCACAAAATTTTAACACAATGATCAAAAAATCACGTACTACAATGGCATAAAAAATCACGCTAATATGAATTATTTGACCTATAAATGCAGGAAATTGTATCGCTGCCACCAGATGAGATTTGCAGTTTCTCTTGGTTTCATAGTATCACCATGGCTTCATGCTGCATCAGTCTAATAGGCTTGGGAAACTAATGTAGGATAGGATGAACCAAGCTTGTGCCTAATCTAGAAAGTTTTAAGATGAATAAGCAGCAGGCTTAGCTTTCTTAAAACTGGTTCAGCGGAGACCTATAAGAAATTCCTTATGTAATGCAGGTTCTGGCATAAAGCTTATTAAACAACTACCAAAAACAAAAGGTGTCAAATTTATAAGTTTTCAATATGATAGGAATTAAGATTTTCTTTCAGGAGTAAGATTGGAGAATTAAACTTGGTGAAGACTTTTCATATAGCTGGGCCATATTAAAGTAGTACATGATGAAATTCATTACAAAAAACAGTATATGTATTGAATTTTATCATGTTAACAAGTGGATCATAAAATCATAAATTTTTCCTCTCCAATTTACAAAAGTTAAACATATAGATCCTTAACACTCTGTTTTGCAGTACGCCTTTTATCCTTATTATTCACTTTTTTTTTTTTCATATAGCTCATTCGTTAAATCAAATTCATCTACCTATATGAATTAAGATTTCATCCAGCTCTTTGATTTACTTTTTCCAAGAAGACTTGACTGTAACAATACCATCTCACATGGCCCCAAGTTGAAATAAAAGATTACGATATTAAAGAAACTGCACAAGAAAAAAAGAAAGATGCGCAGGACATATAAAACTAGTAGTTCAAGCTAAGAAAAATACTGAGGCAGATTAAGTAATTTATGGCATTTAATAATAAAGGAACAATTGAAAGATATCACTAAGATATAAAGTTGAAAGAATCATTCTTCTTCTTGTAATGGGCAAATTTTCACAGTGAAATGAAACCAATAATTAGTATTCTACTTCTGAAAAATGAGAACAATGAAGCTTGAAAATAAATAAATGAATAACTGGATTGAGGATCACAAAGAATTTACAGTATCACCATTCACACAGTTGACACGGTAAACCACACTAGGTGCTGTTGTTATTAAGGTTAGGTTATACTCCCTCTCTAGTCTTTCCTGCAAATAACAAATAAAAGAAAGCCATGACATAACTTTACGGGTTTTAAGTCATTATTAAATGCCATAAATACTTTTAAGAAAGATAATGTCTTGTTTATTGTTTTACCTGAACAATCTCCATATGCAGAAGACCTAAAAACCCACACCGAAAACCAAACCCCATGGCACTTGACGTTTCAGCTTCAAACTACAACAATAAATACCTACCTGAGAATATACAATATTGATTTTTGATGCAGTGAAGTATTTGAGTTATAAAAATATGATATTCATCAAAATAAACCAAGGATAATAACCTTTTAAAATGTTCATTGCAAACTGTAGGAACAAATAAAAATGAAAACGACCCAGCTTGCTAAAATGTAATACAGATAACATGGTTTTAAAGCAAACAAAATTAGTATCTTCCATAAAACTAGGCAAATATTTCGAATTTTCAAATATCAACTAAGGTTAATAGTTATTCCTTTTGTAATTAAGCTAGTTTTATTCCTAAATTATGAAATGATACTGACATGAACTAAAGCAAAAAAGAAACAAGGAAAAAATATGATAAGTTGATTAACTATTGGAATTTCACATGAATCTTGTTCTCAAATTCACACACAGATCATAATAAGCCAAAATGAATGTAATAGAAATTTCAAAGATGTTGCAAGCTGGCATAGACTAAGGTTCCAGGGATGGCTCCTGCTGCTGCTGTAATTCAATTGTAAAATTGTCATATGAAAAATTGTTGAAGTTACTGCTGCTGAAGTTCTTACCATTGTTTGAAAAATCAGTCAGGATGCGATTTGTAAATTAGAAAGTGGTTTGTTGTTTGTTAAGCTTCTGTGTTGTTGTATGTGAGGAAATGAATCAGATGCATTTATAAGATTTTGAACCAGATTTCAAGAGTTAATGGAGACCAAATATGTAATTTTTTAAGGATTGAACCAGATTTTTTTATTGAGTATTTTTTAAGGACAATTTAGATTGTTGTTGCATCCCATATATAATTATAAATTTTAAACATCAAATATCTAATAAATGGGCATACGATCAATTGCCCCAAACATCTATTATCTATGCCATTTTTATTGCCTATTTACATAGCTAATAGCAAGCCTCAAAAACATATTCAAAACAACAAATTCAAACCAAGTTACCAGCAAGTTCAAAAAAAGAAAAAAAATAGCTGCCAAATGTTTCAGAAAAATAGCACGAAGTATAATGCAAGATACGGAACCAATTACACAAACCTAAAAAATAAATAGATCTAAGCATTTCAAAGTAGTTGTTAATGTATTTCTTCCAAGGTGAAGACGAACTAAATTGTCTTAAATGGGTTTTACCACTTTTACAGGGAGACATTCATGCGGACATCCAACCGGCCATGGCTATCCGAGAAGCTGAAGATCAACGGTCGTCATCGTCCCACGTTATCTTATATTTTATTTGTAATTTTTAAAATTTTATTATAATTTTTCCGTTTTTACCCTCACTTAAGATGGTCGTTCTATGTAAATCAAAGGGGCATATGTGTCTTGTTTTAATTTCTTAGGCCTATATATAGAGGGCCTTTCTTGTGTAATGGGATGATGAATTGTTAATGAAATTTTATTCTACTTGTTTGATCTCTTAGTGAGTTCATGAGAGGAGAAGGATCGCTTAGCGAGTTCTGAGATTCCCAAGATCTCTTTGTGAGTTCTTAAGGAAGTGGCGCTTGTAGATCTCTTTGTGAGTTCTATTGGAGGTGTTGCTCGAGGTGTGTAGCTCCGGATTTTCTTTTTCCTAAACCCAATTTATTTCTTCTCTACCTAACCAAACTCTCTTCCTCCCAAATCCCCTCCAC
>NW_021319373.1:1223935-1228630 GCF_001605985.2 Dendrobium catenatum
GGAAAACTTTTGATTAAACTAGTGGTTTTGCTTTCTTTGGAAGTCATTTTAGACATTGGCTAAAGTTTGCTTTTTGTTTTAAAATCCATGAAAGTCTTGCTTAAAGGTTTTTTGGCCTTTTAGGAATTTCAAGGAGAAGTTGATCAACTAAGGATTAGATTTTGGGAATGAAAGCCAAATGAGATGAAGTAGGGGCACTTGATTCTGAGAGGAAACTCAGAGGTGCCCAGAGCTGCTGCCAAGGTTCCTAAGGTCAAGGCGTGCTGTCAAAACTTTTGTACCAGCTATCTGAAGGTTTTGGTTCGCTGTCCAGGGAAGTTTGCACATGTTTTCTTGTTGTCCTGCCATTTGGAAGGACTTCAAATGCAGCCCGGACGTTCTAAGTTGCTGATCACACGTTCAGGAGGAGTCTTAGATGCCACATACTTCCTCCCAAGCCTTCCTACAGTCGCGGGAAATCCGTATTTTCTGATTACTTGGATCATCATTGCATGTACGTTTTACATTAGACATCTTACAATCAGACAATGCAATAGATCACTCAAACTCCTTTAAACTGCCTTGATTAATCCATCGATTTATGGGTGATGAGCAATTGAAAATTTTAGTTGAATTTTCATTTCTTTCATACAGTTTCTCAAAAGCAACGCATGAATTTTACATCTATATTAAATAGAATGGCTTTAGATTGCATATGCAGTTTAATCACTTTATTAAATATTGTTTTGTTATTTGAGATGCTTCGATAGTTATAAAGCATGAAATGAAATGAGACATTTTCGAAAAAGGATCAATCACTACAAATACAAAATCACGTTTTCTTATAATTCATGATAATCCTAGAACAAAGCCCATAATAACATCTAAAGTAAAATGGGAGGTGGTGATTGAAATGAACATTGCCCTCTTGGTGGAGATGAATGTGGGAAAATTACTGAAATGAGGAGGGGTGTAGAAGAATTTTTGGAGGTGAAGGAGAAGGACTAGGGTTGACTGGGGAGATGTGAACCCAAAAAGATGAAGACTAGAGTTCCTTTTTTTTTTAATGAGTATAGACTAGAGTTCCTTTGGAGGTGAAACCAAAGTCATGGGAATTTTCTTTACTTTTTGTAGTAATTTTATATTTTTTTTCTTAAGGAAATAGAGGTGGATATGAAAGAACAAAAAATCATGGGCGGTGGAAATGAAGTATGTAGCATTGTCATCATAATCACTCCAACCAAGACCACAGAAGCAACTAGTCTACATGAAATGCTATTCCACCTGGAAACAATGAAATGGAAAATAATTGAACTAGCGAATCCAAGTGTTGAATTGAAGTGTTGAATTGAAATGACTCGCAAACTAAACCTAAAGACGTAATAAAAAAACTGGATAATACAATCCGCTATCAAAGGAATCATCACAATAGGTATATTTTAAAAAAGAAAATAAAACTCAAACTTATAATACTCATCTTAATGTTCACATTTTTGCTTCCAACGGATATACACTTGAAATTTCCATCACATTTGAGAAGCAAAGAGAACGATTTTGAAGTCAACTCTATCTAGAGCATGAATTTTGGAAAATATTTATTGAATCTCCTTATTTTTCCCTCGTCAACCTCAATTAAGGTATTCATGAGTACATCCATAAGCTATTTCTTTCCTATTGTATTGATGGATTCAAATTTGGAAGTCAATTTGTCACTAACAACAGCAGATATGATGTATTTTCCATTAGGATAAACAACAGGTTTATAAAAGGATTCCAGTCCCATTGGCTGAATCTAACAGTGAATTCAATACGGAAACTGCTGATTCCTCCACGAAAGAATCAGTTACACATTGATTAATTAATTAAATTCTCTCTAACTTCCTTATTTGACAAGTTCCTAATTTTAACTTCATCTTCAACCTTGATCTAAGAGAAAAAAGAAACAATATGGGGATCTACTAATTCTGGAGTGGAGTACAAACTGTGAGGCAAAGATAGAGCAGTATGGAATTACAATTACAACAATATTGTCTGAAGAAAAGGGAAATGATTTCACCCCAAGACTGAAACTGGCCCTTCCAAATAGATTGAAGCTAAAAATATAAGCATGGTTAATACAATGAATTCAATCAGTTTGGGAATGAACTTCATGTCATCAACAACCAACCACCTTGGCCTATAATATTGCTTATAATAATTTTATGCTTGTCCAACGAGTAATTTTTCCAAACTTAGAAGTGATAAGCTGTAGAAAATTCCAATTGCAATAACAATAGGTAAAACTACGCATTCCAATCCACAGTTGGCATTTTTTTTTTTTCTTGAAAAGGCACCAATTTCTCATCCCATTTGTCAAAAATGATGGAAAATCCATCTAGCTTCTTTAATCCTTTTTTAAAATGAAAAAAAAAAAACTTGTTCAAAAAAGGATCGGGTAGCAAGTTAGTCAGAGATATGGGGAAGGAGGATTCATAAATCCAATGATGATCATACAACGGTGGTGGGGTCTGATTCATCCAACGGGTAGGGTTCTAGTTATGTAGACCTCTCACTGTCCAAGTCCAACACAGCAAGGTAATCAATTCATGTCAGTTTAAACCAGGCCTAAATAAATGTCCAAATTTGAACAGAGGTGCAATCAAATCAATTGATTTGGATGAGTTCCTGCAATTATGCCTTGTTCTAGTTGGCATGAAAGGAAGAAAGGCAAGCGTTTGTATTAATGGAGGGCACTGCATCATATAATGCAGGATGTTGGACACAACTGCATCCACGTGTACATAAATGGGTTTTAAATTCTAATGAAACGTGAATGTTACCATTATTTTAGCAAGAAATATTGATGGTTGTTCTTATTTTAGAACAATGACAGAGCAGAAAAATTCGCAGTCATGAAACTGCAAGGCGCTGAAGTGCAGTGCCAAGACAGCTCAAAGTTCTGACTGGGTAAGAAAATTGCAGACATACTGGCATATTTATATCACAGTAGAAAGGTCAACATGATTTAATGGTTCTTTCCTCTTTTACATTTTTTTTCTACCATTAAATTTGCTGAATGGATGCAATTCTAAGATGAGTGCATGGACGTTGTATGTCTGTATAATAAGAGGGCCGGGGTAAAGTTTAGGAATGTTGCAGTACACAATCCATGCTTAATCAACATTCACAACAATAATTTTGCATAGCCTAGATGCAAATGGAAATCCAAACTGCAGCACAGAAAATCGTGGGAGTGCTCCATACAAATACAAAAGTAGAAATAGATGTCAAATCATAGCATTCAATTAAACTATCTGTATTTGGTATCAATAGCAAACTGCTCAAATTCATAAGACTTATGAACTGAATTAAAGTTCATATCCCTTGCAAATGTGTTGATTTTCATTTTTCAATAACTCACACGTAGTGCTGCATCATTGAGTTGAAGTTTTTCCAATGCATCACGCAGCTCAGGAAATCTACCAAATATTCAATAAAAAAGTTGTATAGTTTGAAAAGGAGTTAAAGAAAAGCTTATGATAATTACAAACAATGACAATAAGATAGTAAAGGAAATACTGGTCTGCGTCAACAGGAAAAAGACCACAAAACACCATAGGTGTAGCTTCCTCATATCCTGGCAGAGAGATCTCCGCTTTTCTTGCAAAATGAGTAATTGTGTCACCCACCCTTGCATCTGCGACAGACCGTATTGAGGCTGAAAGATAACCCACCTGAAAAGGCAAAACCAAGAAACAAAGAAATTTGAATGTAGAATACATACATTTTACACAATGGTAGGGAGCCCAGAATATAGGGGAAGAGATCGGATAGAAAACTATTTAGCATTCAACATATAAAGAGGACAACCATGAATGAAAGTTTTGGCATAATTATTGAGAATTTTGCAAAGAGCCTTTTAGTAGACTCTGCAGAAGTGCAGTAAGTTTTTAGCCAAACCAAGAGAATTTCAGAAAGAAATGTTCATATTTAGATTTATGGAAGAATGAATTCAAGTGAACAAGTGGGAAAAAAGAGAGAAAACTTGCCTCACCAGCATATAGTTTATCCACCTGCAACTGATTGGGTGATAAGACACCAATTTCATCAGCAAAATAATCCTGTTTTTAATTTATTAAACGTGTCAATTAGCAGTGCTGAAATCATCAGCAAACATAAAATATTGAAAAAAAATACTGAATGAATATATTTAGTGCAATATTTCTGGATGAGAAAAAACATCAAAATTAGTTAAAATGTATAAAATACAGAGCATTAATCGTTATTTCTGTAGTTATTTGTTATTTCAAACAGGAGAATTTCACTTGCATACCATAGCAACACTATGCTTACATATTTGTCCACAGCAACTATTCTGAATGATCTAAAATAATGTTAGTAAAATAAACCATAGATGCAGCGTACAACATGAATATAATTTGGCGTAACACCTTATTAAGTAAACCATGGTTTAAAATTGCGCAATATGAGGCTCGCCTTGAGGCCCGTCTTTGCGCAATTCCAGTAAACAACGCCTCGATGCTTGCGCCTCGAGTTTTTTTTATGAGGCTTGCGCCTCAATTTGGTTGAGGCCCGCCTCGCCTCACTAGCATGAGGCCAACGTTTAAAATTGCGCAATAAAAGGCGCGCCTTGAGGCGCGCCTCAGCGCATTTTCGACCAATTAAGCCTCAAAGCCTACGCAATAAGTTTAGTTTATGAGGCTTACGCCTCAAGTT
>NW_021319373.1:1228730-1275282 GCF_001605985.2 Dendrobium catenatum
AAAATTTACCTCGGAACTTAGTTCGTTAAAACTCCCTCGCCGAATAAGAAAAGCGAGCGGAGGCCGAGGCCGAATTTTCGGAGCCCACAACATTGAAGTAAACAATGTACTAGTATACCATCTTCATCTACTTCCTTCTCTTATTCATCCTCTGCAGCATCTTCCTCCTCATCGCAGACTGTTAGGTTGTAACTAATGGTCCTTACAACGGTGGCCTAGAGCAAACTCCTCATCACACCTAAAGCAAAAACCCTTGATCATCTTCTCCCGAATTTCTGACTCAGTCAACCTCTTGAAGTCTCCCCTCGTCGTACTCCATGACCTTTATCCCTCGGAGCTTCCTTTTGATTAGGCACCATTTGCACCTTTTGGTCCGAAAATATAGTGGTCGTGTGGTAGGAGACTCCCGAACTGATGTTATGGCTACTCCTCTCCAAAGAATTCTTATCCTCCACCAACTGGGCTAACTCCATATCCTCCCCTAAGCCACGTGGTCTCGGTACTCAAACAGCTGCTCTAATATTAGGCTTGAGCCCCTTCATAAAGTTCCCCTCTACCACAATCTCTGACTACCTTCCCAATCGGTTTGAGAAGTACTCAAAATTTTCCAGGTACTCTATCACTATCCCCTCCTACACCATAGCAAAGAACTGTTAATAGAAATCTCCTTCCCGACTGGTTCAAAAAAGTTCTAATAGACAATATTTAAACTCCCTTCATGATCGGATCAAATCTCGCAAATCTCTCCACTAGTACTGAGACAGAGCCTTCCCCTTCAAACATAGAGCAGTTTCCATGAGTTTTTCATCTTCTGTAAACCCATCTATAGCAAAATATTACTCCACCCGATAAATCCACCCGTGAGCATCTTCTTCCTCAAAAACCGGCATCTCCAACTTTCTCACTCTAGGATCGCTACCGCCTCAATTGCTTCTTCATCCTCCAGTATAGCTGGTGTTTTGATCCCTCTATGTTTCCCTCTCCCCAAAATCAGACCTCCAATATTCACCATCCCAATTTCCTCGCCGGCCATACCCTTCATCAGTTCCCCTCCTTGGAAGTGGCTCCAAAGGTGGCATCTCCTCTTCATCCCTCAAAATTGTAATCTCCCGATCCTCCCTCATCGTCCCTATATTAGGGTTTTCCTCGGGTCCTTGTCTAGTCAACAGCGTCTTTGCCTTTGATGATGTCATCTTAGCTTGAAACTCTAACATCTTTTCATCATCTCTTCCAAATTTGAAAATCTACCAAAATCCTTCCAAAATTGACAACAAAATCCTTCCAATTTTTTTTTTAAAGTCAATTAATTTGACACCATCAGGATAGGCTTATCTGAGTGTCATTATATCTTCCAGCTAAAATCTATATGCAAGCACCCACCAAAAACCCTACCACAAGTAAAAATGGAATACCCACCAACCAACATTTAATGATCAAATTTTCTAAATTTACAAGTTCTGAAATATATTTATAATATATAATCAACCACGCAAGCCATGTAACCAAAACACTTTTTAATCATTTTGGGCAATACCGTCCTAGAAGAAATTATCCTTATAAAATGATTTTATCAATTTCATTAGCCTTATCCCAATAACTTATGATTGATTTTATGAATCCACACTAGTTTCTCGTAAGTGTTGTATAACCATTCGAATCTACTTTCAATTGCATTATCTTTAATAAATATTATTCCCACATTTTCTCTAATATAATTAGACATAAATCTACTATTTCTAATTTTGTTATAGGTTCACCTTAACAATCTCATTGAACCAAAACTCAGACAAATACAATATCATTGGCCTAGTTGCAATTTTATAAAATTTGCATATAAATATTCATGATATCCTCTTATCACAAAATGTTTCAAAGGCATCTCTACATTTTAACCACTGGGCAAAAACTTTAGAAACTAAATCCTCATCAGTATTCCTATTCTTCTATATCATAGATCAAAAATAATGAACCCTATCATACCTAGGTATCATTTTATCATTCAATAATATTGAATGATAAATGTTGACATCACAAATAATAAAATATACATACCACAAACTCGATCTCTGAACAATTAATTTTAAATACTCTATCTTTTACAGATTTGAAGTCCTAACATTTTACATAATAAGTAATAAATATATTGGAAATTCTCCAAAAAATAAATAAATTGCATTCTTAAGAAATTCTAGCATATAAGTGAGCCTATGGAAGGACACCAAGTGATGAACTAATAAAGCAAAGGGACTTGAGATGCTTACCTTCCCACTAGCCATGAAATATATTTTATCACCTTTCTTTATAGTTCCATCAACAACACGAAAATAGACAATGACGCCTCTGTATGGATCATAGTAGCTACACAAACAGAAAGCATAGAAGAAGAAAATAATGTTTAACGTTTAACTGGTAAATAGAGCCAGATGCAAAATAGAACAGTTCACCATCGGTAAATTCTACAGTTGCAGCATGATATCATGTAGTCATAAATAAAGAACCAGTAGCATGAATCCATGAACAGAATAAAACAAAAAAATTCCATCTATGACGGAGAAAATAGAAAATGCTCCAGGGTTGGTTTATGTCCAGCAGCATTCCTGCCTGCATCAGTGTGCATGAGGATCCCCTTTGAAGGTTAAGAGCATTAGGAGCTGAATGTCTACAAAACTACCCGGTTTGAACAGATTTTAATGCCCTCAAAAGACTTCAAAAATTTAAGATCTTGATGTAGATTTAGGCAGCTAGAAGGGTGAGAAAACAATGAAAAAGATCTTTGTTTTCAAGAAACCATAGCTTCATCTTTGGCTCATAACAACAGCTTTTAAACTTTTTTTCCAAAGTTTCAATATGATTTTAAGAGATTTCCACCATTCTCTTCTGTATCTATACGCTACCTGAAACTAAGTCAACATCTTATTCAGAAAATCCTTCAAACAAACAAATCTAGATAGCAATACAAACTAGTCTTTAACATATGTAGTTCTAGATGAGAAAAATGGCCACATGATAAAGCTAAATACAAAAGGAAGGGAACAAAATTAAGATAGCAAACTATCATCAATATATTTCAAGATTCGAGCAATAAATACGCCAGCTTTCAGTTCTTCCCAGTCTAGCTTGTCTTATTATTGACATCCTGCTCTGCATTAAGTATACAGCACAGAAGCAAGAACAAAATGATAGAACTACTTAAAAATTATTATTGATTAGTAAAAGGAGAAGGAAGGACACGAGTCATGTACATGAGTGAGAGAAAGATCTGCTAAGACCTCATTTTATTGAGTAAACCTTGTTGATCCACCCAACTGTTAAACATTGCTATAGCCTAATATTGTTAAGATAATTTAAAAAGTCTGCTCAAGGCTCGGGCTTCATTTGATAATCTTGTGTGGTTGCAGAGTTGTGTTGTCTTTGGAAATGTGGTCGTCGCTTCTCTAACTAAAATGAACAAACTACTTTGCAAGTGTGTTGCCCATGATTGTGAAGTAATAGAGGAGGTGCACGCACAAAGGCTTTATGCTACGCGATTTTCACAAATATCAATTATTTTATATGTAGTGGTTTTTAAAAGAAAAGCATAAAAAAATATTTACAAAATGAAGCCCATTAAAATCCACAGGTACTCCGTAGAGGCTGAATAAAAAAAGTAGAAAACCAAGAAAGAAAAATTTTGCTCTCTCATCTTCTTTGCTTTAATCTCTCACCAAAAATTTCCTTTTTTTGAATTACTCTTTTCCCTGTTCTTTAACTGCCTTTGTTCCTCCGCACTAAGTATTCCACCGTGCTCCCTAAGTCAGCCTCTAAATGAACGAGGGGTATGCCTAAATAACTTCGTGTGCTTCCTCTAGATTTCTTTTTGGAAGCAAATTGCTCTTAGGAGGTTCTAAATATCATTGCAATTAAGGGATGTGCATGCTGGTGGATAATTTAGAAAGAATTCACATGAAGCATTTGTTCAGATTCTTGAACCATCTGCAATCACTATTTAATAATGAAATAATTCGTAATACACTGTAACATAGATAGCTTAGATTGTTAGGTCTGCATGGTAAAAATTCTAAGGGTCTAGTTTCAATTAATTGAATTTATAAACTATGAAAATGAAGCACAGACTGCACTAGATAAGAATTACTACATGGTCAAGATATTCTTTCAGGGGCAACCAAATAAAATGCACTTTAGTTCTGACCGGAAAGCAAAATATAAGTACTAGACATACCACAACTGTGTACGTAGAATTTTCCAATAAACAGAGGTTAATAAAAGATGTGAAATTAGAAGCAGAAACAATTAAGAAGATAATAAATGCACCTATCAAATATTAGAGCTCTGAGGGGACTTCCTGAGGTGTCCTTTGGAGCAGGAATTCTTGTGACAATTGCACGTAGAATTTCTGCTATACCAATTCCCTCCTGAACCAGACTTTGTATTATAGGCATGGAACAATCAATTCTATACTCCTAAAATAAACAAAGATAAACTAGTTTCCACCAGAACCAGGAACACATCACAATAAAAACAAACCTTAGCTGAACAATGAATTGCATTGCTACAATTTAACCCAATAATCTGCAAAATCAAAATCAACTTGATCAGTAAAATAATAGGTAGGAAAATAATTTGCAATGCAATTATGATTTACTTGCATGATCCGTACATGATGATGCAATTAATAGTAAAACGAATATATTCAGGCCCTTCAACCGCCAGACTTCCAACAGCCCAATAGTCTAGCAGTGTTTTCAATGATTAATTGAGATTTTTCAGAATTATGCTTGTAAAAAAAGAAGCTAAGGGAGTGCAATATTCTCGATGTCTCAAACAGATAAAGATAGAGGATAAACTAGGTGCGGCAATTTGCTAAGTAAGATAAATTTCACAAGTCTTTGTTTCTCAAGTCATGGGACTAGGTTAAATAAAGGTTTATCATAAACAACAGGAAGAACAATTTCAGGCTAAATGAAGCATGGGAGTTGCTTATGCCAGTTCTTTGCAGGACTTTGGTTGCTAATGGGACTGATCCCTATGGCAAGATGGAGACCATATTTGATTAGCCAGGCATTGGTTTTGGATACCCAGGAAATCTTTGTGATTGATTTTATTTTTTACCTATTTACTACAGCAGCTAGAATTTTTGTCCTTCGAATGATACAAATCCAGAACACTTCACTTAGCTGCATATATGGGATTCACTGGCTTGAGAGTTACCCTTTTTTTTTTTGAGAGAGAGTTAACCTTTTGGGATTATGATTATATGCAATGTGGTAGTTTTTGTCTAAGTCGCTACATAATTGTAGTTTTTGTCTAAGTCGCTAACATAATTTCGTTGCATACTCTGGGGTTCATGATTCCTACAATAACTTCTTATCACCGATCTGAGGAATGACTTCAATCCCAGCTAATAGCTATATTAAAGTGCTAAAGGAGCACTAAGTGAACCTCTAAACTTACTATTAGCCGACAGCATTCATGCTCCATTACTGGGCCAACCCTCATCCTGGTTGCTCGAACTTGGTTCTGAAGAACTTTTAGACAATTAGGACATTAGGATTGGCTTTTAATGTTGTGTCAGATTGGCAGACTTGGCCCTACCTCATCTGCCAAGAATCATAAAATAAAAACATGGCTTCGATAAACAATCTCTTCTAGAACTTTTGTAGCTTTTCAATGATGAGTGCCCCCTCAATTTAATGAAAATATGATCCTCTCAGGCACTTCAGCATGCCGATGATCCATACAACCAAGAAGTAACATCAATTTAAGGTAAATGCTTGCTTATGTCAGAAATCAAATGCCATAGCATCAATTGCATACTTGAAAATATAGCATCCACTAACACCTTAGCTTTTCTAATAATATCTCCTCAATTTGATAAAAATGTCAATTTCCTTTCTGCAATTTGGCACGCCAATGATCCAAATAACCTGGAAATAACGTTAAAGTATGAAGCGAGCTTCTCAGCATTTTTTAAAACCTAATTAAAGCATAGATGATATGGAATCATGTACTTCTACTTATGAAAGTGAATTTGCAAAATATATATGAAGCTGCAGTAGGAGGAGAAGCTAAATAATACATCCATGAATTCAAATTAAGAATACTCAAAAACATACCTCCTCAATCTCTTTGGCAACGCGATTTGGTTCGGCACCAGGTAAATCTATCTTGTTTAACACCTAAAGTACACAAATTTAAAATTTGATCAGTTTAAGAACCAGCGTGAAAAATCATTGAAGTATGGGCAGATGAAATATATATTCAGAAACAAAATTTAGCAAGGCAATGATGTTTTTACAGATACTCATATATTCATGGAGTCATGAATATGTCCTAGTACAGACAAACAGCTCAATTGCATAGACCAAGAGTATAGGTAAGGTTTCATTAACCAAAACATAAGAGTAAATGATGTATAACGGGTATGGGGGTTCATGGGAGACTCTGCTGTTTTGGGTCCGGGAAAGTGCCACATAGCAAAGGAAGTCTTCTTCGTCGAGGGTATAGCAGTTTGGGCTGAAAGGAATAGGTGGACAGCAGGTTGGTCTACTTAAAACAGCAGTTATAAGACTTCCAGTTGTTGTGGATGCAAGGGCAACGGCTGGAATTTTCTGGATGCAGGCTTGGGAGGTAGGAAACTCAACGTTGTAAGGGGTTTGGGAAGGATTTAGTGGAGGGAAATCAATGCATGAGCCTTAAGAAATTTCGGCCAGCAGCAGTGAGGGATATTAAACTCTTTCCAAGAAGAGACATTGCCATATGGAAAGATTTCCAGAAGAATGACTCGGTTGCACCTAATTAATTCAAAATCCAATGGAGGGAAATTTGAGGAGATTTGGAGAATTAAAAGAAGCTTCCTAATTTAGATTCATGAGATAGGAAAGATTTAATTAAATCCTTTCTCATTTAAAATTCAAATAGGAGCTAATTAAGGAGCTTTCCAAAAATAGATCTCTTAAATTAGGAAAGGAATTTCAAATTCAAAATGCTTTGACATTTGAAATTAAACCTTTCTAAACTAAGAGGAAAATATTATGGCAAGAATTCAAGATGTGATTTGTGTTTTGGAGGGAGGAGGAGAATGATGAGGCCGGCGGCTAGGGGTGAGAGGGAGGGAATTAAGGAGGCTTTAATGCTTCCTTAATTTTGAGGGTTGGATTTAGAATGAATTAAGTCATCCTAATTAATTCAAAATCCAATGGAGGGAAATTTGAAAACTTTCCTTAAATAGATTTTATAATTTTTGAAAGAATTTAAATTTTCAAATTTGGGGAAATTTGAATTCAAAGACCAACTAAATTATTGCAATCCAAAATTAGGAATTATCCAAATTAGACTACACCCCTAACCCGACCCGATATGAAACCATAATGCGAGTCCCTCCCAACTCCCGTCGTCGTCGTCATTACTTTCAATCCAAATGCATAACTGTGAGCTCCCCTTGTCGTCGACGTTGTTTCCAATCCAACTACAGAACGACGAGCTCCCTCCTGTCATCATAGTTGCTTTCGATCCAACTGCAAAAGTAGAACAACGAGACCCTCCCGACTCCCATTATCGTCGTTGGTTCCGATCCAACTGTAGAAGCGCTGAAGCAGAACGGCGAGCTCCCTCCCATCGTCGTCATTGCTTATGATCCAACTGTAGAACCGAACAACGAGCTCAGCTGTCATGAGTTCCGACCCGACAGGAAGGAACGTCATTGAAGGAGGCAAACAATAGTGAGAGAAGAGGAAAAGCAAACCTTAGTCCCTAGCCTAGGCCTACGCGTGGGGGAGCCAGGACCACGCCTTCACGAGTGCAGGCGAATTGGCGAAGGAATCGGATCTGGGCGGGGGAATTGGGTCAAATCCAGGTCAATTTCGATTTAGAGGGTTAACCCAGACCCAACCCGATTTTTCAAACGGATTGATTTTTTGAACCTGAACCCAACCCGTCTGCCAAACGGGTTGACCCTAACCTGAAATATTTGGGTTGGATTTTCGAGTCTTGTCAAATATTGACACCCCTAAATAAAAGTCGCCACATCTCTCTCCTAAAAAAAAAAGTTGTCATATCTCTTGTATCTCAAATAGTTTCTCTTTTAAATACATGTCAAAGATGTGCTTTCAAGATTAACAGTAATTATCTCATTGACAGAGGGCTTGGTGCACAAATTTAACTAAATGGTTTAGAGGTACACAACATGGCCACTTACCATTTAAATGTGTTTGATAGGACAAATAAAAACTTGAAGGCATGGCATGACCATCAGATAACTCATGAGTTTCAGAGTAAATGAAGCACATCTGACGAGTAGAGTTTTGGTAAATTTTGCAATAGAATTATGAATTTACTAGCATGAAAGTTGGTCGTTCTTGCTATTTGATTGATTTGAGAAACTTGCTAGTACAGGAGTTAATTTTATTAATTAAATTGTGGCTTATATCCAAAACAAGGCACAAAAGTAGGACTTAAAATCTTTAGCATGGGAAAGGACCACCAATGGGACTTACAATGTTGAATGCAAAGAAGACCCGTAAGTAAGATTTAGATTTATGGGCTCAATAGATTTGTATCAACCCTATTAATTGAGTTGGCGTTTACAACCCTAAGAAGGCATATGAAAGGAATTTACAACCTTCGTAAAAAGCCCAGAAGTGGGACTTTTAACTTTGAAAACATAGAAGGCCCAGGTGATTAAAGTTTGATGTCGATGAAGTGCGAATTATACCATACATATTAAGGTTGTGACTCACTAGAACCCTTGGGTCAACTACGAATCAACAATGATCCTTGATTGATATGTCTAATTAATCAAATTAATGTTATAATTTTGAGGCAAAGGAGCCTCATGGGCACGAGGGCACATTCATATTACAACTAGTTAAAAAGAATGCATCTTGGGTTTCATAGTAATTTGGGCAATTTTCAAAGCAGATTAGAACCCTTGAAGTATTGGTATGTTTCTTTTTCAATGTGACAATACACATTAATGCACTAACATGAATAATAACAATAGTTTGTTATTTAATTGTCCTTTGAATTATTCATATGAGCTCCTTATTTTAGTATTTCTATAAATGTCCTATAATCTTGGCACCCCTCCTTCAAGCACTTTTGAATATTTAGTAAATTGGCCTAAATTTTATAAACTCATTAACTTCAATAAGAAATGAAACATGAGTGGATTCATGATAAAATTTATAGTTGATAACTAGATACAATTAATGAGCAACTTTAACTTTATTAAACATTAAATGACACAATAAATTCAATGACATCAATATTATATCAAATTGAATATATACATTATGACGATACAATAAATAAGTGAACAAAGCTATCCAATAATGCTCATTAACCAGTTTTATCGAGCTCCACTCTACCCACCCCCATCTTCATTAATTCAGAACCAGCTTGGATAAGAACACAAGGTAATTTTCCAAATCTGCGTACAATCAACCTAAACAAAAGCCTATCTCGCCTCACACTTTTTTATTTGAGCACAACATTTCATTTCAGATTCCAATAAAACCTAACTTCTACAGGAAACAAGTCAGACCATAGCCATGCCTAGCTCAAGCCCAAAACATCTTGTAAACTTTAAGGTGAAACACATTGGTGTCCAGCTTTTTAAAAAGAGAAGTTTAAAATCAACTTGTGTTTCTTTTAGATGAACCTTTAGACCTCGAAAAAGTGGAGAAAACGAGTAAATTATTTTAGTTGAATATTTTCAGATCAATATTAGCATGAACCAGCTACTCTTATCCATTCCCATCAAAATTTGCATGACCTAAAGGTTAATTAATTCTTGAGCATAAGTTATAATGTCCATTGGTTCTTTGTGAAAGTGTAGATCGAGTTATGAACTAACATAAGACACAAATAATTTATCATTGTATCATTTATAATCTCTATGCAAAACAGATTATAACTGCATTAGTACTTTTTTTAACACTGTCCAGAGATGACAACAAAATTTGGACAACAATAGGCTCTTGATAGTATTCTTGTGGCTTTTCTGGTTAACTAATCATATAAGCAGGCATATACAGCACCCCATAAAGCAAAGCATGAAAACTCCTGAAGGTTAAACCGTTAAAGCCAGGCGTTCAAAGCAGTTTCATGATGACAAACACAAGAAAGATGACTTACATTAATGAAATCTAAGCTTCAAGCTATAAGTAACATTAAAAAAAAAAGCTATAAGTAACATAAGTCAAAATTAGACAGAAAATATTTTGACTTCATAAGCATTAGAATGCTATGGCTTACGAATAATTAGCAAATATAAAACCAGAATACCACTCAGAATGTACAAAATGAAGCATGCTGCCCATGAAGGAGAACCAAAATTGGAAAATTATGACATAAAAAAAATATAAAGCGAAATTATAGAAACTACTCACAGGTATAATTTCTAGGTTGCTTTCTAGAGCGAGATAAACATTAGCCAATGTCTGAGCCTCTACGCCCTAAATTAAAACAAGCCAACGGGAGGTCAGTATATGCTATAAACTGGAAAAACTGAACAAATTAGCAATGAGATTCAAACTAACTACTCAGTTAGGAATAGCACTAAACCATAGCATATAATCTATTTAAGAGATTGAGAACTGCTGCGGAAACTTACTGGTAAAAGGAAAGAAAGTGCACCTGAGAAGCATCTACAACTAGAAGGGCTCCTTCACAAGCTGCAAGAGATCGTGATACCTATACACCAATTTGTAGATTGCTTCAATGAGATAAGCAAAGAATGCAAACATAAGCAGCGAATACTCTCGTGATTTTAAGAATTGAGCTAATTCTCTTGCAAAATCAAGCACAGGTGGTCAAAGCCTGCCAAAGGGTACATTAAAAAGCTTTCCAGTTATAGTTCATGATAGAAGTTACAAGAAATTATTAAAACCTGAGTAACCAGGTTCTAAGAAATGTTCTCTGCCAAGAATATACCAGCATTGGATGAAAAAATGGCGGTAAGAGTCATGGAAAATACAAAAGTATTGCAGTGACCATACAAAGAAGAGGACATATGCACGTTAATATATTTATTAACTAGCTTAAACATTAGATGAGGATGCACTCTCAATAAACAGGATGAGTTATTCACCAATTGGCATAAGCTGTTGAACGCACATAATTTTCTGTAAGAAAAGATAACATGAGTCATGCTACGCCCACCCAATTTATAATCTATAAGTCGGAATTGGTTTTTTGAAACAGTTGTGTCATGAGGATTGATTTGATGCACATTAAGGTAAAAAAAAGTAAAAATTATGTTGAAGTTAATAAAGATTTGAATGATGGAGCGTTGACTAGTATTAGTGGAAATTGTGGAGTAACTAAAGAGTCCCACTTAAATAAGCAATAGAGAGAGAGCATAAGACCAAGCGAGAACTTGTGAATGCATGCACCAGACAGAAGAAACCAACCTCAATGAGCTCTTGAGCGTGACAGGATGCTAAGCAAAATGTGAACCTTTCTCTTTGGAAGCTCAAGTAGAAGATCATTTAATTCTATTTTCTCATATGAATCTCTTGTCTATAGCCATTGGGGATCTCAAAATGACATCTTCTATTTCTCCCCACCACCGGTGTTCTATGTCGTCACCAAATGTGAATTCATATTCCGGATTATTACAAAATGAAGTCGATTCAAGGAGCTGGAAACTCATTATTGTTCCTCCTCTAAGACTTGAATTAAGGTAAACTAAAAGCTAATTTAGATTTCCTTTTTTTCTTTCATGAAAATAAATATATTTAAAAATCTAGTCTAGACCTCTATCCCATCAACAACAACAACAACAACACCAAGCCTTTATCCCACTACGTGGGGTCATCTATACAAATCATTTTTCTCCATTCTCCTGTTAAGAGTCAAATTCCTATTTAAATCTAATAAAGAAAAATCATTTCTAATATTTTCTAACCAAGTCTTTTTAGATCTATCTCTACCTTTCTTAACATAAGTCAAATCTAATACATCTACGCTCCTAACCAGGTCATCGGAAGGCCACCGTTTAATGTGACCAAACCATCTAAGGCGACTCTCTCTAATCCTATCTTCCACTAGAGCTACTCCAACATTTTCACATATATGCTCGTTTCGTATCACGTCTCTAAGAGTGAAGCCAATAATCCACCTGAGCATCCTCATATCTACTACACTTAACTTAATATTATGCTTAACTTTTAATAGCCAACATTCTGCACCATAAAGCATTGCAGGTCTCACTACCATCTTATAGAATTTTCCCTTAAATTTGAGGTGGACTTTTCTATCACACAGCAAGCCCGATGCATTCCTCCACTTTAACCATCCAACTTGAATTCTACTAATAATATCCCAATCTATTTCACCATCACCTTTGTATAATAGACCCGAGATATCTAAAATGTGTACTCTTTTTAATGATTTGATGGCTCAAAATTACAATCCTCCCACTATATTTATTACTATTAAAAGTATACTCCATGAATTCGATTCTAAATCTACTCAAACAAAAACCTTTAAGCTCTAAGGTTGACTTCCTTAATTCAAGTTCTCCTTCAACTCTCTCTCTAGCCTTATCAACAAGAAAAATATCATCAGCAAAAAGCATACACCATGGTATATTCTCTTACAAATATCTAGTAAGAACATTAACGGAAATGTGCTTAAGGCCGATTCTTAATGTAATCCAACTGAAATAAAAAAAATAATTGGTCAAACCACCTTATGTTTGAACACAAATAACAACTCCAGCATACATATCATTAACGACTTGAATATAAGCATTATTAAGCCCTTTCTCCCATCAGATCAAGAAATTCTAAAATTAGTTCTTTTTAATTTACAGAGACATTTTATTAGGGTTTTGAAGAGGAGGAAGTAGTTGATTTTGCAAAAGGAAGGAATGAAGAAGAAGAAGAAAAATAATTGAGGAATGTATAAATCAGAAAATTTAAGACTTTGTCAAGTAAATCTGATGGTTAAAATATGAACATATGACATACATTATTTTTCATATTAGGACATAATTAAAAATCTAAAATTTAATAAAGAAGTTGCAATAAATTAATCAACTAATTTACTGAAGAAAAAATGGAGTTAAATTTAATTCTAAGTTTACTCTAAGAATATGTTCAGCATTAAATTAAACATTTGAAAACATTAATTATGGTTAGGTATTTGAATAAAAAGTATAAATTAATTAAATATGAATTATATAGTTGAATAGAATAAAAATAAAATTAAATAGTAAGATATATATATATATGGTTTAAACAAATTAGTTAGCATAAACAACTTAAATAATTCTATGCAATTATAGTTGTAAAATCACGACTTTTTTTTTTTTTTTTTTTTTTTTTTTAAAATTTTTTTTTTTTTTTTTTTTTTGTAAAATCACTACACTATGTTAAACAATAAACTAGGCTTAAGTAAAATATTATTAGGTCAGGAAAGGAAAGGAGAGGAATATGAAAAAGAGAAGTATAAAATTAAAAAGAGGATTTTATATAAATTAATCGAATTAGATATCATATATGTGAATTTTTTATGATTAAAGGATGTTAAAGGAGCTGACATATACGGACTAAGTGATGAGGTTACTGAATAGTACTTACAAATCTCGATGTGGGTGATTATATTTCCAAGTAGTATAATGTTTCCTTTCTTCTAGATAGATTGCATTTAATTATATGGTTATAATTCCTATTCATCTATATATATAAAATGATTTATTCTTATCATACCATAACAGTAAACAGTTTACACTGATTTATCTATCACAATAGAAAATGATTATTCATATTAGAATAAATAAAGTATGTGTCTCAACACTTCGCAACAACTAGGTTTATTATATTATGCAACGGTTCCTCATAAAATCATATTGTATGCTAAGAAAAATGCAAATAAAATTATATATATAAATGAATGTTTGAATGTGAATGTTGAAGGATGAGAGTCACCTCTTATGGTAACAGTTGGGGTCACTAATATACCCACACATTCAAGACTTTTATCTTCTACCTTAGACAATAATAGAAGTATGACATATGCCATGTTGCACCGACTGCAAGGGATATATCAGGCGTCTTTCCATCTCAGACAATAGTGTACCGGATGCATACCCCGCTTTGCTGACTAGGCTCATATCATTCAAGGGTGAGTTAGATTTGTGAATAGATGATGCTCCAAAGAAGAATGTATATTAAGTATTTATTAAGATATGATAAGCTCAATTTATGTTGAGGCTCTTAAAAGCAAGGTTTATGTTGTAATTCCATATACGTATATCATTTTAACCCTTAAGCATTTTTTTTGTCATAATTGTTATTCAAATGATAAAACATTCTATGATTTCCTTACAATTTAAAATGATGACTAGCATGCACGTTTTTTTTTCATTTGAGCTAATATGATTTAGAACTGTGATATACCCATTGAATAACATTTATAACCCACACTTGTTATAAAATAAACATATAGAGGAAAAAATTTGTGATCTGAATGTGAGAGAATGGAGTTTATGCAACGCCAATGAGGAGCTACAAGTAACAAGTATTTTAAATTTATGGATGTTGAAATAACTATAGCAGATCTGTAGTTATTTTGGAAATATAATAAAATTTAAAAAAAAAAATTATGTATTTAAAGTTGTTATTATAAAGAAAACTTATGAACATGCTTTTATATTATTAAATGTTAGTAGATGTATTTTAAAATTTTATCCTCTCGTCTATTTTTGTCTCGATATTCCAAACACCAAGGTTGGGTTGTGAACATATCACCATAAAAGATCAAATAAATTGAGTTGCATCTTTACTTTATCTTTGAGTGACCTTGTAGTGGGATATTAATATACTTTCTTTTAGCTAATAGGTTAAAACATTTGAATAGATTTTACAGTTGTATTTAATCTTGTTAAAACTCAAATTAGAGTTCCACAGAGAGGATAGTATTTGACTACCAAAGTGGAGCATATAGTATGTTCACATTGAACCTGAGTGTGTAGAAAAATCATACATCTCATATCAGAAAACACTTTTATCTCAGATACTAAACATATAAAAAAAATAAATAGTAAAAAAATCATATATCCCATGTTAGAAATACTTTTGCCTCCAATACTAAATCTAAGTGTAGATAGTAAGTTATGGTATATTAAGTCAAAGGTTCAATATGAAACCATGTTTAAGATTCATCTAGCTTGATCTGGTGGATCTTCCAACTAGATTTTAGAGCTATCTTAAGGAGTCATCAGTACGTCTCAACCCAAGTATATGAGAGTTGATTTATTTTCGTTGTTCGATGTTATTTTGGATGCAAACGCTCCCTGCACAAGAAATTCTTTTGTTGTAAATGTAAACTCCTAGTTCCAAGCATGAAGCATGAAGGGAACTACTGGAATCGTGCAATGGAGATTCAGTTCTCATATTTTCGTCTATTCACTCCATCTTCCCATCTTTTCTACGTATCTGCATTTTGTGCTTATGCTTAATATGCTGCCTACTTGGATGTGTGCTCAATGATTTGCAATGCATCCAAAACTAGTGATTTAGATCAAGCAAAATTTGGAAGGTACTATTAGAAGCATAAAACTTTATCTCTTATAGTTCTACTCTTCTAGGGTTAGGGTAGAATGTTGCAGTACAGTTTCTTCCCGTTTCCTTTATTAATTTCATTTCATATTTCCATGCCCTTTGCTTTATTGGTGTTTATCTTTGATTTATTCTCAACTTGGATGAATAATTAGTGATTGTCAATACATACAAAACTAATGATCTAGTAAACAACGGTTTCAAGGGACTAGAATGCACAAAATATTCCAACTTCTAGATTGAGGGGTTCCCAAGCTTTTTTCATTTCATAATTCTTTAGTGTTCATTTTGCAACTAGCATTAGATTTTAATACACTTACCATTAATTAAACATGCAAATAAATAATTACATGACATCTTGATATGGTTAACAATAAGTAATTATAGTAGAGATATTAGTTCATATATTTAAAAGGAAAAATGTTTTAATTTTGCCAAGAAAGTTATTTTTCTATGGTACAGATTAGGTCAATCAAATGATAAATCTTAGGCAGTTTAGAGATCTCATCTCACGTTTCCCCATGTCAGAACCATCCCTCCAATCATAATCATGTGCTTTGTATCAATTATAGGTTATTTATCATACTTTTTTAGGACAAAGTATACCCTGGAGAATAAATATTTAAACTTTTTATAAGATAATTATGAAACTAAGAACTCAACAAACTAACAATCAACATGCACACTACCAAACGTTTTAGTGAACTTAACAAATCTCACTATATTTTTTTTCGTTTAAGATCAAGCAACAGATGATAAATTGATACATACAAGGAAATGAGTTTTTGAAGTATCCATGCCACATCTTGCATATATTCCTCGGCGCTAAATTGGCATTATTACTTATGTTAACAGACTAATCTAAACGTTCCTATACACAAGTGCTATATAATATGGAGTTTATTCTAGTTGTTGTTGTTGATATATCTGACAGTGGTATCACAACTCTGGGAGAAACTTCCCTATCAAATATCAACAATGATTTAGATCACCAATTAAAATAGCTCAAGCTCCTTATGATCTTCTGATTGTAAAGGATGTTGGTGATCCATAATCTGAACAGTGATATACTTATGATAGAACTATAGAAGTCTCCCGGGAACCAAAAACCAAGTGGATAAAATATTTCAAAATACCTGTAATAGAAAAAAAAGTTTTTCTTCCTTCACCAAGGTTTACTAGACTTTAAACACCACGTAAAAATTTGCCTAACGACTTTAACACACTTGACTTGTGAGGAGCAAATGAGGCTACTCCTCAACACCTAGATGGATACTCTCTCTTGTGATTGGTATCTTTTATTCCTTGTAGTTTAGTGAATACTTTGTCTTCTTACTCCTTATAATTGCCTAGTTATGAAATTTTACTTTTATAAAAGAAATGTTGCAGTATTATAAACACTCACGGCCATCCTTAACAGATAAATCTAAACATTCAATTACACAAGCTAAGTCATCCACTGCATCTTTCAAAGAAAATACTAAGAGAGCTAAATGATTGAGCTTAGCATACCTCATATGAGAAGTCAACGTGGCCGGGTGTATCAATAAGATTCAAACAATATGCTTCACTTTCCAACACAAAACGCATTCGGGCTGCCTGTTATCAAAGGTAAACTTAATTTTTTTACTCAAAAACAATTTAACTTAAAACAAAAATGGTCTAAGGTGCACTTTAAACCTGACCTTAAATGGACAAAAAAAGATATAAGTTGACCATAAGTTTAAGAAAAAAAGAATAAACAAATAAATCTACGTTAATACATATTGAAAGTAAGATCAAATCAGAGAATTGATGTAGCCAAGCATAGCGGCAGGCATCAGCTTTATATTGATCTAAACTAGTAATTGTAATATGCTAGGATTACTAGGACCCTTGTAATTATGGAACAAGCAAAGGACCAAAACCTATATAAAATACCTTCCTAAAGCTTTGACAATCAACTACAGAATATAGTTTATTTGATACTGAGTGTTTTAAACAAAAACTAAACTAATTATGGAGGATGGTACAGAACACTAATAAAGATAATAAAGGGACTCTAATGCATACTAAGCAATACAGCATGCTTTCTGATGATGTTTACTTCCACAAACAGGAGACAAGATTTACGAATAAAGACAGCGCCCATAACTTGTGGATAGCAGAACAAACTGACAATCGCTATTGATAGGATTTGAAACAATATAGACAAGCGGATTACAATGTACAAATGATATAACATAATAGGTCATACAAACTACGCCTATTTAAAAGGGTGGTAAGCCATTTCATATGAAATGATTTATGGCTTGACACAGACTCAACAACCGCAGTTGTAATTAGCTTTGGAAAGGAATCAAATTATAAGAATGTGCCGCATGAACAGAGATATACTTTGTCATTTAAAAAAGTTATAATTAAAGAACTTAAACAAAAAAGTAAGTTGAACCTACCTGCAATTTTATAGTGATTCCTCTCTCTCTCTCCAAATCCATGTTATCCAGAAATTGCTCTTTCATCTCCCTCTTCTGGACAGTACCAGTTAATTGTAATAATTTATCTGCTAAAGTTGACTTCCCATGATCTATATGAGCTATAATACAAAAATTTCTGATATTTGATATAGGAACCTGTCCTAACACGGAAGAACAGAGGATGTTAGAGAAATAAGAAATGGAAGCCACTAAGCAAAGATCAGACAAGCTCATAAACTGATATTGAGTAATTTTCTAAAATGACAATTCATCTGACAACAATAGCGCATTAAAATATGCATTTTAGATTCGAAATTTTCATCAATAAGAAAAGAAAACAAAAAAGGTGTAGTGTGTCTAAATGATGTAAATCCAAAATCCGAACAGATGCTATGAGAACCTATTAATGAATTCTATATTAGCAGCTAAACTTATGTTTGCCTCTTAAAATTCTTATTTCAAGAGTGTTAATTTTTTTTATGTTATTAAAAACAAAAGAAATGGGGGTGTTCTACCTACAAATTGGTGTGCCAAACCGCTAAAGATATTCAAAATAAAAAATCATATCTTGCTTCCATGTTCTTCTAAATGCTATTCTTGATAGATTTGGTAAAATTTTCTACTAAGATGCATTTATGCGTATTATCTCTGAGCCAATAACTTTGTCTATGATATATTCCTAAGCAATTCTCCTAATTAATTTCAACCGTTCAATCGAGGACATCATGACCATTTTCATATAATAAGATTCAAACCAATGACGCAATTTATAGCTCCTATACTACTTAACTGTGTCAAGGTTCATGCTAACTCTCCAAAATGAACTTGATGAAGGACATGATTAATAGCACTAATATTAAATCTGACTATCTGATACAAATCATTATTGGCACCAATCTCAAAGCCAAATATGTTGATCCAACCAATTGATCTGAATCTCCAGTACCACTAATATTGAGCCTATGGTTTCCATCAATTTGCACATTATTAACATAATAATGGTTTAGCATGAATTTGGAAAATGAAATGTCTTGATTATGTACCATTCGATAAACCAAAGCATTAAAATGCCAATAATCAAGAACTTTAATCCAACAAGCATCTTGAAAGTGACTTGCCTCATATATCCATTGTACATTTTTGCCAAAAGACCAAAAAAATGCATCCTCTAAGAATCTATAATACCCAACCCCCAAAAACCCTTTATAAAAAACCAACCCCCCCCCCCCCCCCCACAAGGGTTAAGGGGTAGTGATCACCTCAAAACTCTCACAATTTCTCCTGAATACTAAGACTAATAAATTAGTTTCAACTCTGATTCAAGCACGAAATTAGGACAACCCCTAATTTTTTGCAAGCAAAAGCAACTCTTCCTAGGATAAAAGAAATTACATAAAATACCCAAAAAATGACAAATTAGACAAATTACAACTTTTATAAGATAAAGATGACTCTTACAAACTTTGACACAAACACACACACCTAAAGTTGCTTGCCAATCGTCGAGAAGAAGGATACAAGTGGCGTCAAACTTGCAGATAGAAGAAGGAGATTAGAAGCCAAGACGAAGAAGGCATAACTCGCAAGTTATTCTAGAAGAAGGAGAAGAGGATACATAGCTCGCAAGCTATCAATCAAAACCCAAAGGTTTTCTTCCAAAAATTACTTCATCAACTCTCTTTTATTCACCAAACATCACATATTTATAGGACTTAAGAGGGCAACCAAACAGTCACCATAATCTCTAATTAAATCAATTAAAAGGAGCAATTGAAAGGCCAAAACTTCAGTCCAAATTTCTGTCAAGAAATCTGTCCCAAAACAGCACAGGAACCGGGAAAGAGAAGCCACGGTAACAGAGCCAGGAAGGGACCCGAAGAGCCAACACAAAAACCTGGAAGGAGAAACCACAGGAAGGCGGCCAGGGAGCAAACCGAGCAGGCAACACAGGAACCGGGAAGGGGAATTCACGGAAAAGCAGCCAGGGGGAAAACCGAAAAGGCAACAAGCACCTAGCCTTAATTCACGGGACAGCACAAGAAGGGGAAGAGGCTGACACGGGAAACAACCAGGGAAGGAACCTTTTCATATTAATGAGCTAGCACCATGAAGACCCCAAGATTTCAGCTCACAACCAGAGCAGCCAAAGCCCAACCCGAGAGCAACCAAGGCCCAAACCGAGAAACAGTAAGCAAGTATACAGACAGAATCTTTATCAATTTGAAGTCCTCGAGAAATCCCCACTAAATGAAGCCCTGAAGAGAGCCTAATTTTGGACAATGTCATTACTAAAAGTCCTCATAAGCAGCTACCAAAGAGTAATCCCCAAATAGGTAAGTAATATAGACATAAACTCTGAATGTTCATAGTCCTCGAGACACCACCCAATGAGTGAGGCTGAAGCCTAGCATTATACAGGCTACCAATGGAAAGCTCTGATAACAACTCCTAATAAGCAAAATTTCAAAGGGGCGAATGTGTAGATTCTCTAACTAACCAAAGATTTCTAAATAGAGTCATAAGCATTTGCATTGCAACTAAAAATCTATCCTTATAGAAATTCAATTCAATCTTAACTCTACCATAACATACTAACGTCACCAGGTAAAGCTTTAGCCAATAATTATGAAGGACAACAAAATTCCTTTTGTGAATTCAAACATCCTAGCCAAGGTTGTAACTATAAAGAACTCTTTAAACCACAAAAGAGCTGTGATCGCCAAGACATCAGAGCATGGCATAGCCTTATTTGGATTTTTTTAACCTCAATTAATTATCATTGTCATCAAAATCTTGACTCACACCACAACAACCAAACAAACTATTTTATTCATACATAATCGAACCTCCTAAATTAATATTTTCATGTGAGTAGATCTAAAACAAAATATATAGAGTGTAATTTTAGCAGTAATAGATCTAGTGGGGTACTGTGACTTTGGGTGATAAAGACATTAATAAGAGTACATGTTTTAGATATCTCGGGTGAAATAGGTAGGGATGTTATAAGTCGATTCAAATTGGTTGGCTGAAGCATCAAGCTCGTTGTGTGATAAAAAAAATACCCCTCAAACTTAAGAGAAATTTTTATAATATGGTGGTGAGACTGGCAATGCTTTATGATATAGAATATTGGCCATTAAAAGGAAAGCATAAAATTAAGTTAAGTGTTGCAGAGATGAGAATGTCAGGTGGATAAGTAGCTTCACTCTTAAAGATAGAATGTGAAATGAGTATATACGTGAAAAGGTTTGAGTAGCTCCAATTGCAAATATGATTAGAGAGAGCCACCTTAGAAGGTTTGGTACATAAAACGTCGGTCTTCCGATAACCCGGTTAGGAGAGTAGAAATGTTAAGAAAGATAGAGGGAGACCTAAAAAGACTTTGTTAGAAAACAATAGAAATGACCTCTTTTTTTATTAGATTTAAAATAAATTTTGACTCTTAACAGGACAATGGAGAAAAAGGATTCATGCAGCCGACCTCACGTAGTGAGATAAAGGTTTGATGGTTGTTGTTGTTCTATAGTTGGTTCTCCTAAAACTCAACCACAAGGTATACACTCGAATATCATATTCAAAAATGGTTAAAGGGGATTCAATTCGAACAATCTTCTTATAAGGATGATCTAGCTCAAGTGTTGGCCAGACATATAAAAGGAAAAGCCTGCTAATGAAGGACATTAACCAAAATAACCTCCACATCAAAGAATATGATAGCTTGAGAAGTCAATTAAAAATACTTCCAATTTTTTCGCAATGCATAATTAGTCTATTTTTGTATTATTTAATATAATAAAGAATTGAATGTCAATGGCATTTATAATATTTATATTTTTAGTCATGTAATGGTCTATAAATTAGTCATCTCCTTAGGTTGTAAAGAATCTGAACATTTGAATGAGGCAAATTGAATTTTTCTCTCATATTCTATTTCGCCTCTCTCCTATTTAGATACCCTCTTTCACACTCATTTTCTGAGTTTCCACCTTATTCCAAAAACCCTAATCCAAGATTCTCCTAAGCCCTCTTAGTATTTCCTGTTTATCTCTCTTATTTCTCGTTGGAATCATATAATGTTTGGTTTTGTGTGTATCTCACTTGATTATGTGTGGTGTCTATGTTTTGAACTTGATGATTCTAATGATATACATTAAATATATATGCACGTGTTGACGGTTCCAATCTGGTGTCTACCCAACCCAAGCCTTATATTCAAATTAGGGTTTTTGAGAATAAGTCGACATCACTTCCTCTACTTAACATTCAAATTTCTTGAAGAAATTAAATGTTAATTCAACTCTAACATATGTACATCAAGTTCTAAGAGGGTCACAAATGTAGATGCTTCGTCTTATATCAATATTTCATTTATCCTTCAAAGAGAAGAAAGCTAATATTATGCTTATAATTGCATCCCGACCACAAAACCCTCATAAGCATCCAAGTTGGGCTTACACGTACACCCAAATAAAACTCCCATACAATGAATTAGACCAATGTTTAGCTCCTCGGCGGAATATTATTCAAAGATTTCATTCTCAAATATAGCCACATTGAAGATTCAAAATGAAAAGGTCATATTAAATTACATTGGGTATATAAAGACTATTTAACTCCACTATATATACGAAGACTACCCAATAATGTCAAATATATGGAGACTACTTAACTCAACTGGGCATATAGAAACTACTTAACTCCACTGGGTACATATTGACTACCCAAGTCCATCAGATATAAGAAGAATAACACAATCTACCAAACATGGGAAGACTACTCAGCTCCAACAGTTATATGAAGATTACCAATCTCTACAAAATAAATAGCTTATGTTATGGATGGACCTGTATTTAAAATAAAATATCAACAAAAAAATTTTGACAAATACATATCTTCATACTAGTGCATGGTTGTTGCATTCAAGTTCTCCGACATGACCCTCCTAACAAATGAGTTAATGATGTCACCTTGTACTAAAAGAATGATGCATGAAGCAGGTCTATATTGAAATCTCAAAAATCAAGCCATCTTGTTGTCTAAAGACTAATTCACGGAGTGGGTTTGGGCTGAAATCTCAAAAAGTCAAGTTCATTATTATCCCCTCACCATCAAATGAACAGTATGAAAAGGGCATATGCATATAAGCTAAAATATCAACACCCAAGTTCACCACTGTTGCATTGCCCCCGAACAAAAGATGCACAAAGGATTCTAATATAGATACCCAAGTTCATCACTGTCACCTCACCACTGAACAAACATGTGGAGTGTCTGAGATTGAAATTGTATGCCTAAGCTCACTATTTCCACCTCGCAATGGAGTGGATATGGGTTAAAATCTTAGCATTCAAGCTTACCGCAACCACTAAGCCCGCCAAGCACTAAACATATGAAGGGGGTATGGGTATAGTGACGATCAACCCACCATGATCATCTCTAACATCAACAAAGGAAAAAACAAAATTTTAGAGGTACAAGTTTAAGCGGGGCTATGGGAAGATCATAAATAGCCCCAACATCTCCTTGATGAAGGTACAATGTACCTCCATTGGGGTGGTAATGCTGAACCACTTAGCACGAATAATGGGGATGTCAGAGTCGTACACACTCTTAGACGGTCCAACATCAAGGTGTCGTGACTGGTGGCATTCATGGTGAGATTGGGCTAGGCTAGGTATAGACTATTGCTTGGAACTTTTTTAGTTTTTTTTATTGGGTTTAGGCTTCCCTTTTTGAATTCGATAAGGGCCCAAATAGCTTTTTTGAGATCTAATCTCATAGAGCATTTTGGGAAAAGTTTAAAAAGTTTTACAACATATTTGGAGTCATACTCAACAAGTTTATGCAACAAAATTCATACCATGATCCTAGGAGGACATCTATCGTACCAACATTCATACATTGATTATGGCAGAGGGCCTACATTCATACCATGTCGTGAGAATACAACTATTTATTTTAGGCTAAGGAATATTTTTAACTTTTTACAAAGAATCTAAATGGGGCAACAATTATGATCCTAAAAAATAGCACACAATTAATTCGAATCATTCAATCAAAAGTGAAAGAATTAGTTCTTTGATGATCTTCGTGCAATTAGAGGAAAATAATATAATTGTCCATCCACCTCCTACACCACTTGATCGTCTAAAAATTTGAGTTGAATGGCCCAAAGGAAGCACATGTTCAACAACATGAATTCGGAGTGTTGGCATGAATTTGACAATCCCATTCAAATCATCATTGGCACATATCTCAAGTCCATTGATATAGATCCAACCATCTTCTTTAGATCTAATACACTAATCATGGAGAGTAGGGTCTCCATCGATCTGCCCATTATTGACAAGGGGATGCTGGTCTAGAACAAATTATGAAAATGATGTAGAGTCCTTTCGATCAACTGCCCTCAATCAAGGAAAATTTCAATCCAACATAATATCAAAGGCAATGTAGTCCATCCATCCACCATTTGACTAGCCAGGATACTTAAATTCCATACCAAATGCCTATAAATACCCTCAAAGGTGCCAACTGTCAAGGTAAAAGAGTTTTCTTAGAACTCTCACTCTGTCAGCGCAAAGAGGAGACTTTCTTAAATTGATTTCAGCTCTTATTCAATTTCAAGTACAGTTATTCATTTAAGTGTCGAAAGGTCTTTCTTGGAATAAATTCAAGGGTTAGCCTGCTATCCTACTTTACCAAAATTCTACTGGCACCACCAAAACCGTTTCCCTACACCTCGATGTTCTGATCAACGATTCCAAACCTAGTCTACTCCTCTAATATCCTACGCTTGAATCCAAACGAATTTTGTTCTCACTAACATCACCTCGAATACTCGTAAATTGAAAATGCGCACGCAACTTGTCAACTAAGTTTCTAATAAATCCATTTTCTTGCAAACCGTGTCGCGCATAGAAACCCGCGATGATAAATAAGAGAAAGAGATCCAATAGGCCACGTACCTTCTTCAGTCGATCGAAACCGACATCGTAAACGACGATTTCAGCGCCGAATGTACCCTTCGGCTCAGTTCCGGCGGCGGCTCGACTGAGGATTCCGTAAGGGCACCTACCAGTGAATAGTTCTGGACGATAAGCCCTCCGCTGGAAAAGGTGAAGTTCGCCGGAGAGAAATAGCTCCGGCATGGGTAAATACCTAGCCTGTCGGGATTCCGGAGGCCGAGTAAAGAAGGTTGAGGGGCGGAAAACACTCGTCGCCATTAATGGAGGGAAAAAAAAAGCAAGCGATTAGAGTGACTGTATAGCCCGCCTATCCACTCGGTTACCGGATCAGGGAAACAATAATGGTAGCAAACCGCGCTCATTTTTTGCGCCAAAAATAAATAAATAAATAAAAAGGCAATCTAATGGCAGTGTTTAAGTGGATATAAAATTATTTGTTAATTATTTACCTAATATTATTTATTTAATAAATAAATAAAAATCAAAATTAATTATTAAATTTCTTAAAATATCTCTATAGTTGACGCAACCTAGGGCTGTAAAAATCAGGTCACAAGTGAGGTTCGGGTCCAACTTGGAACCGACCCGGAACCAATCCAACACTAGCTGACCCGACCCGAACTCGACTCATTATTTAAAACATGTCATTTTCTGGGATCCGAACTCAACCCGCTTCGAACCTGGGGTGAATCCAACACAACCCGCCAACCTGTTGTCGTCTTTACTTTCAATCCAACAAAAAATGGTGAGTTGCCGACTCAACTTAAAGGAGTGCCGTCGAAAAGGCAACTCCCTGCCTTTCGAGTCCCATCGTCTTCATTACTTTCAATCCAACTGCAGAAGGACTCAAGAAGAACGGAAAGCTCCCTCTCGTTATCGTCGTTGCTTCTGATCCAACTCTAGAATTGAACATCGAGCTTAATTGTCGTGACTTCCGACCCGACAAGAAGGAACGTCATCGAAGGAGGAAAGGAATGGCAGGAGAAGAAGAAAATCAAACCTTAGTCCCTAGGACCCTAGCTTAGGCCTGCGCCTGCGGGAGCTGGGACCACGCCTACGCAAATGCAAGCGAATATGAAGAGGAATCGGGTCTGGGCTAGGAATCGGGTCAGATCCTTGTCAATTTTGCGTTAGCGGGTTGACTCAGACCCGACCCGATTTTTCAAACAGATAGATTTTTGGAACTTGAACCTGACCCGCTGCCAAGCAGGTTGACCATAACCCGGAATTTTTGCGTCGGGTTTTCAAATCGGATTAAATATTGATACCGCTAATACAACTGAATTGATTCACGATCTATTCCTAAGGAAAACAATATTAAGTACTATATTGAACCTAAATCATGTTCTCCCTCTCTTATTTCTATTTTGATTAAGTTTCTTTCAATATTTTTCTTTCTTCCTTGTTTCGGTTAAGCCATAAGCTAAACATATATGATTTGTTTGGACCACCCATATGATTCAGTTCAGCAATTTTCTATATAAGTTGTAGTCTAGTCTTTGGGATTATTTGCAAACTGTATAAATAGGATGGCTAACCTCAATTTGAAGTGGTGAAGATAATAAAGTAAAGTTACTTTTTTTAAGCCTTGGCTGATTTCTTTATCCTAGAAATCAAATCCATGTGATGGTTTTTATGTGTTCTTGCTATCTTTTATATTTATATTCTAGATTTTTAGTTTTCTCTCAAGAATTCTTCGATGTCATTTGGTATTAGAGCCTTCAAATCTCAACATACTACAAAGAAGTGGAAATCCAAAGCCCATCCAAGAAATTGTCATTATTTGCGAAGGAAAATTGGGAAATTACAAGCAAGGTTTGTTGTGATGGAGCTTAGACATCTTACGAATCGCTGGAATAGATTGGAAGAAGAACACCATGAAGAGATGGAGGAGAACCCATTTTAATAGGTTGAATTGCCGCTTCGCTATTACCACTGTGAGCCAAGGAGGCTTCCTTCCAATTTTGGAATAAAAGTAACATTTTAAAATGTGAGGGTCGATTGGGCACGGATGAATACAACAATTAGTTGCATATCATTGAATGAGTTATTGAATACACGGAAATTCCTTTCGATCGAATTGTCAAATTGATGCCCATTATGCTTAAAGGCAATGCCCATTATGATGGGAGAACTTGAAACTTTCTCAGCAATGGTATGGACAAAACAAGGCCACTATGTGGGTCAAGATGAAGGAGCTGAAATGAAAGTTCTTACTAGAACATTGTCACCAAGATATATTCCTTTGGCTACACCATCTTCATCAATAAGAACTTCATGTGGAATGTAATGTTGTTGAATTTGAACAATTAAGCTTTAAATGTCACTTGGTGGAAACTAAGGAAAATAGAATTGCTCACTTTCGTGGAGGATTGAACCCGGCTATTTCCAATATAGTTCAACCACAACCCTATTAGACGTTTGTTGATGTGATCAACGTTAGCAATTGCATTTCATGCATAGAAATGTTTCAAATGCCACTGATTTGGATGATTTAGACACACTGTGTCTAACTGTTCGACCTAGTGATTGGTCACACTAATTGAAGAATTGTAGTAAGAATCTATCTCTTCTTTATAAATGTCATTAGAAATCTATGAAAAAAAAAAAAAACTTGCTAGCAGACAAAGGAAAACTACTAGTAGACCAAGTCAAACTTGCTTACAATTGATCCCGAGTTCAGTCCTTGGGTTGCAACCCTTTTAAGGTCATATACGAACGAAATCTTATGGCAACATTAAAGTTAGTCCCTCCCATCATAAGGACTACTCTTGAGTCTTGGAAAATTCACGGCAATAGAGAGTGATTTAGTTTAGCATCTTAGTTTTGTAAGAAGATCCAGCACACAAACAGATAAATAAGTAAATTGAGCGTTCATAGGAGACACCAGAGTTTTTTACGTGGAAACCCCTAAAAAGGAGAAAAACCACGGCACTGAAGCTATTGGCGTATTCTTTATTGCGTCAAAATTGTTAGCACATTCATTGCATGTGCCAAAACATATGGCGTGTTCTAACTGCGCCAAATACTTTGACGCATCTGCTCCCTCTCAAATTTTGTTCGATTTGTGCTCCTCATGCTAAATTATGATGCTTACGGTGCTCCATCTTTAAAATTTTCCTTCAAAACAAAAAAGCTACAATTCAATTTTTTTCAAAATAAATAAAAAATTTATTAAACTAATTTTTCAACATTCAATAAATGGGCGAAATTAATTTCAATTAAATATTTAAATACTCTTTATCATTTTAATTTTTTATTTTTATTTTGTGTAATATTTTTCTAATTCTCCTTAACAAAGAGATTCATATCATTTCATGCCTAAGGCCAATTACCAAGTAATACTAATTTATGAGGTGTGACTTTAATTGAGACTAAAAAAAAACTCCATGTTATTGGTCGACGGAATAACTTCCTCCCTGTAGATATATGTTTGAATCCCCTTACCCACCCCCACCCCACCCCCAAAAAAAACAAAGCGCCAATGGAAGAATTATGATGGGACTTCCATAGAGAATGCATCAATAATAATTTTTTTTTCTTGTTTTAAATGGTAGCAATAGCTTGATCCCAATGAGTTGGGTCCAACTGAGATCAAACCCTTACTCATATGTCATATGCGTCGTGATGTGGGCTCGAGTTTGAGCTCATCAACTAAGCTTATTTGAGCCGAGCCGACTCAAGAGCTTGTTTGGCTCACATACACTCCTACTTTCGTGGAACATACAACTATAAAGTTATAATGCTCTCTAACTACTATATAACTTATGGGATAAGAATGTCCTTAGACTCTTCTCGACTATAGAAATAAGAAATTCCGATCAAACCATGATGAAATGCTTCAGATTATATGCAATTTATCATGAGAAAAATAATCAAAACTTCTTGAAGCCATTGAAGCTTCTACAGACCACAAAATTTGAAGATGTTATGTTGGTTTTTCGAAGAAGAATATAATGAAGCAAAAGCTTAATTTAGTGCCAAATCATGACAATAATATAACAATATGCGATTTAACCAAGAAATCATGATGTGATGTTCTGTCTATTCTATTGCTAATAACTATGATGATTGATGATGATAGCATTGATGGTGACAAAGTGTCATGGACTATTATATATATATATATGGTCTTCCTTTCTCTCAAAAGTTCACATGGAATTTCAGTACACAAGGCATGGAGGAGGAGCATAGTTGAAGTTATAATAATTGGGTCCATAAAAGACTAATCTAACTTCTCCTCAATTATTTTGCATGAAAGGGATAAACAAGTCAAAATGAGTTTTTGGATAAAGGTTCGGGTAAAACTTGAAATTGGCCCGCTTTCATTTGATCCGACCGGATCAAACATACAAGTCAGAAATTCAAATTTGGACCCAACCCACCGGTTTACCGAGTTGATCCTACCCGACCCACTAAGTTGTGGGCGAGATTGAAGCACGCAAGCATCGAGAACTGGTCGCATGTTGGACTGCACTAGAATGAATGTGGGTGAGGGCGGACGTTAGAGTGCGATATTGTGTGAAAGAGCATGATTGCTAGAGATGGTAGGACGACGAGAGTGTGCGACTGCACGGGTGCCTTGTGAGGGTGCGAGGGCGAGACCTCGTCGTTGCGAGTGCTTGCGTGTGACTGCGGGCAACAGGTTCGAGCACCACGAGCGCGATTGCGCATGTGCGGGAGTCATGGGTGAGCCCCCTGCATGGGGGTGACTGGTGAGGTCGGACGGGGACTCGGGTCAAAGCCAGATCAAATGCGGGTTAGCATGTTGACCCAGACCCAATCTGATTTTTCAAACAGGTCAAAAATTGGAACACGAATTCGACCCGTTTATTAAATAGGTCGACCAAAACCCAAATTTTTCAAGTTGGGTTCAGGTCAAGTTATCGGGTTGGGTCAATAATTGGCACTCCCAATTGAGATTGTCTCCTTTCATAGCTAGCTATATACCAACACTCAATTATTGTAAGAATCATTTAAAAAATATCTATTTGAAAGCATTGAAAGCAAAAGTTGACAACAAATTTTATTGAGTATCCTATGTGATTATGATAATTACTTGCATGAATGATTGAAATATCTTAGTCCTATATATTATATATATATATATATATATATCGCCAATAAATATGAATAAGAAACTTTTAAAATTAAATTTGAGATCATTCAAACTCCAATTTTAGCAAAATTATAATCAAATTGAACGTCTTGAAAAGACGAACCCAACCACACAAAAATATGTCAAATATGAGTCCAAATTAGTCCAAATCGAGGGCCTACAACACATTTATAAGGTTCAAATCATAAATTGGATAACCAAATGATATCAAAATATAGCATGCTTATAGTCAAATAGAGCAGCTCAAAGAGATGAATCCAACGAGCCCAATATTGCCTAATTCTGACATCATTTTGACACTCAAATACTTGATAAATAGTCTTTTCTTTTTTCAGGGGTTTCTATGCAAAAATTTTGGTGTCTCTTATAAATGTTACCCCCCTATCTTTTATCTGTTTGTGTGACGAATCTTCGTACAAAGCTAAGACGACAAACTTTATCTTTCTCTATTGCTGCAAATATTATAGGACACAACAATATATATACTTATTGATTCTCTAAATCATTGTATTGATTTTGTGATCAGTATAACATAAAATTTAATTAATTAATAATTTATGACATTCATCTTAATTAAATTAATTCAATAATTTTTAGATTTATTCTATTTAAATTTTTTCTCAAATATTCTTTTTATAAGAAATTTCTAATAAAAAATCATTAATAATCTAATCAAAATTCTTTTCTATGAAAAAATGCCCAATTCATAAATCTAAAAGAATTTTCTAAGTTCAAGCTCAAAACCAAAGCTCAAATCTAATCAACTTATACTCTGCATATTTAACCAACTACCATATCTAGACACCCAAGCCACCAACAAATAAGCTACTTCCTTAACCCTCAAGATCCTCCATTTGAACCTCCATTAATTATATCCTCTAATAATCTTAACAATATATCTCATAACAAGAGCTCAAAAAAGAGAGAAAAAGGTGGCAAACGTCTGCTAGATAAACACTTTCAATGGAAAATAAAGACCACAGATTCATTAAAAAAAAAAAAAGTTCTTAATGATATAGGAGCAGAATATTGAATAGCAACAGCACCAATCCTCATACAAGTCCAGCAGCAACATCACAAAACCAAACAACCGAGAAGCAGAAGTGTTGCCAGAAATAGCCAAATAGAGATCCGTCAAAAGCATAATCCCATACATGAAAATTTGAAATGATCAGCAGCAAAGCAAAATGACAAAGCATATCTCAAGAGAAGCGTAACAAAAAGAGGCACTCTTCTTAATAGCCGTTTGAAAATTACTACAAATTTAAACACGTAACAGTTAAGTGTTTTAACCCCTGTTAATTATAAGGAAGCCGTAAAAAACTTCATAAAAGAATAAATTATTAAGTGTTGAGTCTGGACGTAGCTTGCATCGATCTGAACTCCAAACAAAATAGCCAAGTCGCCTGTACACAACCTACGTATAATTTGTATATTAGTTGTGCACAAGTTATGCACTGTGTATAGGTGATGTGGATCGCATGTAATGATTTCTCCCATAAAAGGGGAGAGATTATTTCATGCGGAGTCCGGACCGCACGAACGCACCTTTTCGTCCAGACTCCTATTACATAAAGACAGGTGAATTTTCTCTTTTATATACCATGGATATAAAAAAGAGAAAAAAGATTCACATATATTCATGTAATTAGAATTAGGACGGAGTACGCAAGTAACAATTTTTCATAAAAGGGAGTGGTGTACTATTTCTAAATGGTAATACGACAAAGATTAAGGTTTCGTTTGGGACGGCTTTCTCACTGTTTCTTAAATCAATTTTTTAGTATAAAAATTTTAATTTTGTACTAAAAATGTGCTTTAAGAAGCAGTGAGAAAGCCGTCCCAAATGAAGCATAAAAATATTCCGAAGACGATTACGACAAAGATTAAAACGCTGCTACAGGAATTTTTTTTGTGTAGCAGAAAGCCTGAGCCACCCTCTCCTGCCCTTATGCTTCTTAAATTTTTTTGAAGTCCCTAATGTTTTATTCTCAATAACAATTAATTGGTTTGCTGGCTGTAAATATCAACAGGAAAAATGTAGATCCAGTGATTATTTTAAATAATGTTAAGTCATTGTAGTCTTCCCTTCTTTAACATAAATTAGGAAACTTTTTATATTCAGATAAAATACATAAAAATTAATTAAATTTTATATTATACTCTTTTCAACGTAAATACAAAAGGTTAAAAGAGATTTCTTTAGATCAAAATATACTGAAAACATATTAAATCAAATATATATTTTTTCTAACATTGCATGTCAAACTCCTCCCAATCTCTCTCTCTTTCGCTTCCTTTATATCTCCATCTTTCCCTTAATTGCCACCTTCCCTCACTTCCTTTCTCACTCTCTCTCTCTAAAATGACCACCTTCAATGATCCCAACCAAGTAATTCACCTCAACATCATGAACCCCTCATCCTCCATTAATCTCTCCTTCTCCTCCCTTACCTCCACGCCACAGTTCACCTTTCTCCCTCCCTTACCCCTCTCCCCCCACCCACCTCCAACACCACCCAAGCTCTATAGAGGCGTCCGGCAGCGCCATTGGGGCAAATGGGTGGCCGAAATTCGCCTCCCCCGCAACCGCACCCGTATATGGCTCGGCACCTTCGACACCGCCGAGGACGCCGCCATGGCCTATGATGCTGCCGCCTTCAAGCTTCGAGGCGAATTTGCCAACCTCAACTTCCCCAACCTCAAACACCACATAGCTCGATCGGCTGCCGCCATCTCCTTGCTTGAAGCCAAGCTCAAGTCTTTTAAGGACAATGGCGGCGGCCACGATGCGAGGAAGAGGAAGAGGATGGAGGAGGAGGAAGAGGAGGAGGAGAGAAGGAAGGTGGTGATGGCGGAGGAGGAAGTGGATGGGGTGTTACTTAGCACGATGCCTTCTCTTGATATGGATAGCATTTGGGATTCTTTGAAAGATTCTGGTTCAGAGTAGTTCTTCAGCATCGTTTTTTTTTTTTTTAAGTTCTTTCTTCTTTGATTTTAAATTTTAACGTCTAACTTTAGTTTAAATATGTTTTTTTAATTGGATCTTTGGTGATCTGTAGAGTTGGTGATGGAATATATGTTCATTTTTGAACTGCTTTTATTTAAAGGAGAGCTTTTTTTTTCTCCTTTTGTCTTCTAATTTGTTCTGATTTTGGAGAAATTATTTTGTACGCAGTCCGAACGCAGAGATAGGTTCGGATGCTGCGTATTTACTGCTTATTTGTTGCGTATTTTTTATGTATTTAATATTTTCTACGTATTTTTTGCGTATTTATTATTTATTTAATGAGTATTTAGTGAGTATTATTTTTTTGTTATTTTTTGGCAAGAAAAATTTTTGTATAAAAAATACGCAACAAATAAGCAGTAAAAACGCAGCATCCGAACGCGTTCGGATTCCACACAGAATAATTTCTCTTTTGTAAAAATTATCATAAAAATAAAACACTTATTTATGAGGTACTTTTAGATAAAATATAAGCTTGATTATAAGATAAACTTAAATTATTATTTTTCATAAGATAAATTTAGACATGTTGTTATTTGTATAGTTTTATTTTATTAATTATGAGAAACATCTTACACTTCTAAATTCTTAGGCTCATGCCTTGAATTGCTTTGATTTGGAGCTTATTTGGGTCAAATAAACCTAATTTAAATCTAACTCAAATTATTTTTTATTTTTTAAAATATTAAATATCGATATTAAATATATAAAATTTATTTATATTTTGGGCAAGCTCAATTATATTAAAAATAGAGTCAAAATTAGACCGAGCAAAAAATTTAGCTCATGATTCAACATCTTTGTATTCAAACTTCATTCGGGACAATTTTTTTTATTATTTTCTAAAATAAATTTTTACTATCAAAATTTTTTTAACTAAAAGTTTACTTTTAAAAAGTAATAAAAAAGTTTTCCTAAATTATTCCTAAAAATCAATACAATCTTCCAGCTCAAATCTCAACCCTAACAATAGCCCTTTTTTGTTACAGTAAATTGACAAATTAATGTAAAATATTTTTTACAAACTGATACCTGAACTTCTGTTATTTGTTCAACTGAAAACTAAGGCTTCATTTGTGACGACTTTCTTACTGGTTCTTAAGGCTTCGTTTAGGACGGCTTTTTGCTGCTTCTTAAGACAGATTTTAAGTACAAAAATTTTAATTTTTGTACTAGAAAGCTATTTCAAGAAGCAGTAAAAAAATCGTCCCAAACGAAACCTAAATTAACTTTTTAGTATAAAAAATAAAATTTTTATACTAAAAATTTGTTTTAAGAAACACTAAAAAAATTATCCCAAACAAAACCTAAAGCTGAAGACCATCACACATAATATAATAAATATGTATAACGATAGTTTCAGAAAAATACGGTATTAATACAATGCAGATAATTAATGGTCAGGAAAATATTTTTTTTTAAAATGTAAAATAAGCAAATAAAAATTAAAAATAAAAAGAAAGAACTAAAAATAGCAGCACTAGAAGCATCCCCACTTATTATGGAGAGATTATTTTGTGCGGAGTTCGAACATATCCGGAGGCCAATCCAAACGCGTCACATCATTCAATGTATTGTGTATTGGGTAATATGACGCATCCAAATTGACCTCCAGACGTATCTGAATATACTGCAAGTAATAATTTTTAAAATTTCGGAAATCACAGCTGCAGCTATAGCACAAATTACCATAAGCCTTACAAACATAGGGGAAACTGATCGGCTGTTAATAAGTAAAAAACTGTGCTCAGATTGGGATTTTTAGTAAAAAATGGCTTCTAATAAGGTTAGAAAAGTGAGATATAAAAATAGTAGAAATGTAACATGGAAATTAGCTTCTTCTGCGCCTACAATTTGAAAATAAATGAAAATCAATTCTGTGCACTTTCAGTCCAGTTTTTGTCTGATTATGTCTCTGCAGATCTTTCAGACTCCCTGTCGTCGCCGGAAGAAGGAATACCATTCTTGCTCAGCTTCTCTGTATCATTCTCAGTTTCAGTTAGATCTCTCATTCGCAGCTCAAATGACGAAGGATCGGCAGCCATATCAGGTTCTGCAGCAGCTGCAGCTGCACCTGCTTCTGGTGAATGTCTCTGTTCCTCATTTGATTTCTCTCCCAGACTCTCATCACTATCCTCAAAAAGCTTATCAACCTCATGTGTTCCCTTCAAATTCATATTTTGCATTTCAATGCTTGGTTCAGCTGGAAGCTGCTGAATTGGCATCACATCAGTCAAAACTGGGCCTGTTCTCTGCTTCTCTTTGTACACAACCATCTCACTTTGATATCTTTCCTTGTCCTTCAAACCAATCTCTTGATAAACCTGTTATTTACATATACAAAAGGAGTTAAAGTTGTAGATTATTCAAAGGAGAACTTTTTTTATAGTTCTTGTGGGTCTTACAGCTCTCTCTGTCTCTGTCAAGTTGTTCCATAGCTCACCAATCCTTCTGCTGATCTCTCTATCTTTTCCTGGATGGAGCAGCTTCAACTTTGCATGCTGCTCCGCAAAGAAGAAATTGTAACCACTTCTATTTGGCTTTGGATGTGTGGGATCCCTTGTGCTGACCTTCCTTCTTCGTCGCCGGCGAATGACCCTAGTGCTGCTGTTGTTGATTGAAGGATATACCGGTTGTACTTGGACTGCATTCTGCTGTAAAGCATGGAAAAGAACACCTTTAAGCTTGTTTGTGCCGACTGTGACGGTGACAAAGTAGCCATTCTCAAATTTTCCGTCGATAACTCCAACAACTTTTCGGTTTGCGGACAATGCTTGACCTAATGGGGCTGGAAAAAAGCAGAGATCAGATGATGAGAATTTTAATTCTGTAAGCAAGAATGAACACAAAGAAGTCTCACTTCTAGTTGATTGAAGCAGAGGCTTAAGGAATGAACTTCATATGATTGTAATAAAGAATTGAGTATGCATAGAACTGCAACTTGTCAACAAGGCATGGTTTGGATACTATAAGAACAGGTATTTGCTAAGGTTGGTAATGTAATACTGATAACATGCATTTGCAATTCAAATTTGGTTTTTGAGATTAAGTTATTTGGGCTTGAAAAAATGAGGATTGAAGAAGTAGAACGAAGTTGATAGAAAAAATTAATGTGGAACAATTAAGAAAGAAAGAAAAGTAAGATCAAAGATAAAATGAATAGAAAATGTGCAAAATATATTTAACTACTAAGGCCCCATTCTACATGAATGCAAGAATGGAGATTGAGAATTCATAAAGTGCACGCCAAACAGTTGGATGAGATATGAGGATCATTCTGATGGTAAAATTTGGTGTTTAGGCTTATAATTCTACCAAAACAGAGATTGAAGGGTGGTTTGGTTCTTGCTGTTCTTTTATTTTTATTTTTTTAACTTTCCCGAGCTATGATGGATCAATAGGTGTGGCACTGTTGTGCTCAAAGGTGCCTACATTAGTGTCGCTACTGAGATCGAGTTGATGGCAAGAGCTAAGCTTTAGGGAGGCTCGTGATATTGGAGTTATTAAAGTTATTCTATTGTCATATCAAAGTCCTCATATGTGACTCGAATTTATAGTATTTATTGTTGTAATATATCGCCTTTATTGTACCTTCTATATATTTTCTATTCTCTTGGCTTTATATAAAATTTTTTATGCTAGCACCATAATTCAATCAAGTAAAGATGTAGCATTCTATATTTTCTAACATGATATCAAAGCAATGTCGATCAATCTCTTCTGGCTCGCAGAATTTGTGCTTCAAAAATGGCTCGTGTTTGAATTTTTTTTGTAAACAACATGATTGTGTTCAATTTGTAAAACTCAAATGAGCTTGTTCGGCTTGTGTCTGGCTCAAATTATATAAATTTTAAAATTTCAAGCTTTTTCTAAATTAAGCATACTCCAAAAAATAATGATATATTAAGTTAGTTTAAAATAAATTTATAGTGCAGTATATATAGATATATATAATAAATTTTAAATAGGCCAATTTTTATTTGACCTATTTAAAAAATGAGCTCAAATATCCATTCCAGCTTGACTCATTTTCATTACGATCATGTTAAATGCAAACTTCTTAAAAAGCCAAACAAATTGTTTTTTTTTTTTAACTAGAGATTATATTCCATAAAAAGGAAAATAAACAACCATCCAAAGAGGAATAAGCAAAATCAGCTAAAGGAAAAAAAAAACAAGTGGAGAAAACAACCAAAAGGGGAAATCAACAAAGCTGGGCTCAGTTAGTGGTGAAACGCTGCGACCACCCAAACGGTAAACCAGGGCCATCCATAGGGCAAGCAACAGGCCAGAAAAATAAAACCCAAACGTCCGAAAATAGTATCCTGCAAGAAGACCAGCAAGAAGCCGCCAACAGTGGTTGCCAACAAGCCATACAATTAGATGGATAGCAGGTTCGCCTTATCATTGCCCAGGCTAAAAAACTCATCCACACCAACCAAGCTAACGAAAAACAGTCGCAAATCCAAATCCAAAGAACCATACAACCAATCAGGCAATCAACCACAACATCCAAAAATTGTCTGTGAACAATCAGTTCTTTTGACAAGCCAAATAGGGTGAGAGAGCTTCCAAATTGTTAGAAATTAGAAGGGACGACTTTAATGTTGAATAAAAGATAAATTATCTCTTGTTCAAAAAAAAAAGTTTTTGAGTTGATGTGCATGATACTTTAGAGAGTGATGAGAAATATGAAGGTGAGCTTGAAGATGCAGAAGAAAATGATGAGTTAGTTGCTTGAATAAGATTGCAATAGCTGTAATTACATAAGAAATACTACAGTTGTTCGTTGCAGTAGCAATGTAAGAACAGTTGCAAAACATTCAGACAAAATTGAAGGGTGTACCAAGTTTTTGTAGGTGTTCAAAGAAGGTTGGTGAGGATGGTGTTGTATTTGGCTGCAAGTGCATGAGCAAAAGCAAAAAAAAAAGCAAGTGTTCAAATTATGAATTATCGCGTATTTTTTATTTAGTCACATTTTCTTCCACATTTTTGCTTTTAGATATGCAAACCCTCAATGCTTCTTGCAACCGCATCGTGAGTGTGGGGGAATACTAGAGTTATTAGAGTTATTATGTTTTAAATTAATATGTAACTTGGATGTATATGATAAATGTATAGTATTTGTTATTATCATATCTTTTTATCATTAGAGATATTCTTCTTTATTATACTTATTGTTCTCTTCTCATTCCTTTATATAAAGATATTTGTACTAGCATCATAAGTAAAGATGTAGCTTTTTATTTTTCTAACAAGCTCACGATTCTTCAGATAGACCATTTTATTTGACGGATTAACTGAATGCTAAAAATCCTTAAAACTAATTTCATCCACTGACAAATCTTCTGCCTGTTGATGTTGTGTCGGAACCAAGTTGCAGGGATGAGTGATAAACAAGTGCGAATGCAATATGTAAAGTTGTGAAGCTGATTACAGTCTTCTATGATATCATTTATGGGATAAACAAAGCATATAAGTATGAAATGGAAGGTGATAAACCTGTCAGTGCAACATCTTCATTGCCTTTCTTTCTTTTGCGTGTGGCAGATTGGATTTCAGGTAATGCAAATGCAGATTCACTTGTCTTCTCAGTTCGAAGGACGGAAACTCGTGTTGTACTTAGAGAAACTGCATGAAGTTTTAAAACTTTGAACCATTAAAAAATGCAGAAAAAAGCTAAAAAAATCATAAATCACAATAAAAGAATGGAAGAAATTTCTGTGTTTCATGTACAGACCGGCTGAAGGAATAGTCCATCCTTTTGCTCTAAAGAAGTAAATTTGTTCATAGTGACGCAATAAGGAAATGTAGTATTTTCGAAGGATAAATGATGCATTTGTTGCAGAAGATGGGAAGTTAAAAGCATTCGTAACTTCTCTCCATTTTCTATCTCCAATAACCTGCACAGTTGCATGTCAAAAAACAGTAGAGAAGTCAAACTTAAAGGGTAACTAAGTTCAAATTCTGATCAAAGAAATCACAATCATTCCTGTATCAGAAATGTGTAATATTCCCCAAAAAAGACCAGAAGAAACGACGTAAATCTTCAGAAATTTATTTGATAAGCTGTTAGTTGACTCGATAATTACTTTCCCAAAATGATAATCTAAGCCACATTTTCAACACTACAAATACAATTGAAACTATTGTCCCATCAGGGTTTTTAACAATCCACCATCGTTGTTGAAAAAACCGGCAGGGGTGGGAAAGAATTCAGAAGAGGTGCAGGAAGGCCAGCTCCTCCAACCATCAAAATAATCTCCGCCAAACTTTCAATGACGACTATCATCGATTGATACTACAACGACCACTAAATAATCAAATAATCTCTCTCTCTCTCTCTCTCTCTCTCTCTCTCTCTCTATATATATATATATATATATATAGAAAAAGTACAAAATGGTCCCTCAACTCTTTGTGAGAGAGCAAAGTAGTCTCCGACTCTTCTAAGAAACCAATTTGATCCTCAACTCTTTAAAATGAGATATTTTTGGTCCTAGCATCCAATGTTGGAGTTAATGGTATTAAATGTAAGGGTATTTTTGTCATTTTTTAAATCAAACATTTATTAAATGTAATTTTCAAATAATTATGATTTTCTTAAAAAATTTATTAAACGTTTCTTTAATAAATAATAATAATAATACTTTTACTTTTAATTTTCAATAAATTTAGTTATATTTTATAAAATATGATATTTATTGATTTAGAGAAATCAAATACAAATAGATGTTATTTTAAACTTAGTCACACATTTTTACCAATCATATGTTATTAAAACTAAAAATTTTGAAATTAAAACTAAAATTATAATTAATTTTTTATTAAAGAAATGTTTAATAAAATTTTACCAATCATATATAATTACTTGAAAATTACATTTAATAAATTTTTAATTAAAAAATGATCAAAATATCTTTACATTTAACACAATTAACTTCAACATTAGATGTTAAGACAAAACAAATCCCATTTTAAAGAGTTGAGGGCCAAAATTGTCTTTCAAAAGAGTTGAGGACCATTTTGATCCCTCACAAAGAGTTAAGGGATCATTTTGATCTTTTTCTCCATATATATATATATATAAAGGAAAAAAAAAGAAAGTTCTAAAAAATAATAAGTATAGAGTATAGCTACAAATCATTGGCCTCGTGCTTTGTCCACAACAACTCCTTATAATCAAGGTATAATGTCAAAAATAGCCTTGCTAAGCAACCAAACGTAAGTACTTATACTCATCATTTATCCCAATATGTGGGGTCGGCAACGTGAATCATTTTTCTCCATCGTGTCATATTAAGAGTCAAATTATCATTCAAATCTATAAAAAATGAACTTCTAATATTTTCTAACCATATCTTTTTAAGTCTATCTCTACTTTTCTTAACTTAGGCCAAATCTAATACATTTGCTCTCCTAATAGGGTCATCAGAAGGCCAATATTTTATGTGACCAAACCACCGAAGGCAACTCTATCTAATATTATCTACCACTAAAGCTACTCCAACCTTTTCATGTATATACTCATTTTGCATTCTGCCTCTAAGAGTAAAATCACTCATCCTCCTAAGAATCCTCATCTCTGCAACAATTAACTTCATTTTATGCTTCTCTTTAATGGTCAACATTCTACACCATAAAGTATTGTAAGTCTCATTACCATCTTAAAAGGGAAGCATAATATTAAGTTAAGTGCTGTAGAGATGAGGATGCTTAGGTGGATGAGTGGCTTTACTCTTAGAGTCTACTGTTTATGGTAATGATGTAATGGATATAGACATTATTAATAGAATTCAAGTTGGATGGTTTAAGTGGAGGAATGCGTCGGGCTTGTTGTGTGATAGAAAAGTCCCTCTCAAACTTAAGGAAAACTTCTATAAGATGGTAATGAGACCCGCAATGCTTTGTGGTGCAGAATGTTGGCCAGGATTTGCGACAGATATCTATTGTTTTGCGGCGTATTATTCCGACACAAAAGGCTGAATTTCTTGTAGTGAGAGAAAAAAAGACCAAAATGGTCCTTGAACTCTTTGGGAGGGACCAAAATGGTCACCAACTATTTTGAGGGACCAATTTGGTCCCTCAACTCATTAAAATAAGGCTATTTCGGTCATAACATCAAAATTAATAGATGCAAGACTAATGGTGTTAAAAGGCAAAATTTTAGAAAAGAACGTGTTATTTGTTCAAATTAGTTTAATTCATATTTAAAAAATATTAAAAAGGATCAAAATAGCCAAATGATTTGGTGTATTGTGAATACGCCAAATGATTTGACTTATTTAGAATAAGCCAAATCATTTGGCATATTGAGTTTAAACTAAAAAAATCAAATGACATGGAGAGAGAGAATGAGAGAGTGTGAGAGAGAGAGAGAAATAAACAGGCGGAGAGAGAAAGGGGGGAGAGAGAGGGTCACCGAATCTGGAATAATAAAAGAGAGGAGGAGAGAGAAGGTGCAGGCATTTTTATTTATAATATAATATAATTTTTTTTTTAATATAAGATAGATCGATGTTTTATCTCAGCCCTCCACTAGATCTTAAAAATAGGAACCAACATACTCCTTGCAACCCCCCACTAGATCTATTATTTTTAATTTTGAAAATTTATTTTATTAAATAATTATTTATAAAAAAAATTAATTAAAATAAACAAGTATAAAAATATATTTTTTTAATTAAATTTATCATCTCAGCCCCCCACTAGAAGTGGAGGTATTTTTATTTATAATATAATATAAATATTTTTTTTAATATAAGATAGATCTATGTTTTATCTCAGCCCCCCACTCATTATTCCGACACAAAAGGCTGAATTTCTTGTAGTGAGAGAAAAAAAGACCAAAATGGTCCTTGAACTCTTTGGGAGGGACCAAAATGGTCACCAACTATTTTGAGGGACCAATTTGGTCCCTCAATTCATTAAAATAAAGCTATTTTGGTCATAACCAAATTAATATAGATATCTAAAATGTGTACTCTTTTTAATGATTTGATCGGTCAAAGTCACAGCCCTCCACTAGATCTATTATTATTAAAAGTATACTCTACGAATTCGATTTTAGATGTACTCAAATAAAAACCTTTATATTCTAAGATTGACCTCAAATATAATTTAAGTTTTCATTCAACTCCCTCTCTAGATTTATCAACAAGAAGAATATCATCAGCAAAACGCATATAACATAGTACATCATCTTGCAAATATATAGTAAGAACATCCATGACTAAAGCAAAAAGATATGGGCTTGAAGTTGATCCTTGATGTAATCTAACTAAAATAGGAAAATACTTGATCAAACCACCTTGTATTTGAACACAGTAACAACACCTGCATACAAATCCTAAATCACTTGAAAATAAAGATTATTTAACTCCTTTCTTTTCAAGAACTTTCCAAAGCATTTCTCTTGAAACTTTATCATATGTTTTCTCTAAATCAATAAATATCATATGAGAATTCTCCTTATTCTCTTTGTACTTCTCCTTAGACCTACCCGCATGAATCCAAATTGATTTTAAGAAACATTAGTATCACGTTGTAACCTATGCAAAAAAATTATCTCCCATTATTTTAATGTATGACATATTAATTTAATTCCTCTATAATTCACATAGTTTTGTGCATCACCTCTATTCTTAAAAATAGGAACCAACATACTCCTTGACTCATCTGATATCTTCTTACACTTCAAAATAATACTAAAAAGTTTCATAAGCCAAAAAATTCCTTCATCTTCTAAATGCTTCCACACCTCTATTGAAATATCAAGTCCAACAGTTTTTACACACTTTATTTTCTTTAAAGCCCATCTAACTTCAATTTTGTTAATACGACGATAAAATAATTTTTTTTATTTTATTTAGGGTGCTAAGATCACTAAAATCAATTGTATTCTCACAATCTTCATTAAAAGCTTATCGAAATATCTTATCCATCCATGTTAAATATCCACTTCTAAAAAACACTTTTTGATCTTCATCCTTAATTTATTTCACTTGAATCAAACTTTTACTTCACTTATCTATTTGTTTGGCTAACTTATACATATATCTTTTGCCCTCTTCTTAGTCTCAAATGTATTATATAAATCAGTAAAAACTAAACTTTTTCATCACTCCTTATGGATACCTTTATATCTTTCTCCATCTTTCAAGCATTTATAACTAAATCAATTTTTATAACAAAGCATCTTATTTTTAATCTTTTCGAGCATATTTTGATTCCACCACAAACTATTTTAATGTTAGGGGCTTTTCCTTTTGATGCTCCAAGCACATATTTTACAATATTTTTAATATTATTAATTATTATTTCTCTCATAATATTAACTTCCTCATGGACAACTAAAATCTAAAGATCTTGAATCTTACTCCAAAATATATTTTTGTAAGTGTTTTTTAAATACCCACATCTAATCGTAGGATAATATGTTATTTTAAGTTGTATAATTTGTCCCTTCATCTTACAGTCCAAAACTAATAAATAATATTGAGGACATAAACTTTCACTCGAAATAACATTATAAACTTTGCAATTTAAATGATTTATATTTCTTACAAAAAAATAATCAACTTGAGTTTTACTATATAGATTTTTGTAAGTGATGATATGATACTCTTTTCTTAAATAAGGTATTAGCAATTCTAAAATAATAAGCTAGAGCAAAATCTAATATGGTCCTAGTACCTTCATTAATTGCTCCAAATCTATAGCCAACATGAATGCTTTTAAAATCTTTTAATACTCTACAAACATATGTCCATTTAAATCTCCTCTAATAAAAACTTTTATTTCAATAGGTATTTGATGGACCGATAGAGTCTATGGGCCCCACTAGCAAGGACAGTGGGCAAGAAAAGAGGGGTATCCAAAGGGGAATAAATCCACCTTTAATTACTTACCATAGGAAACCAAAATTGGGAAGGAATTAGGAAAGTTTATTTAGAGAAAGGGAGGTTGATTTGAATTCAGATTTGAGAAAGAATTAGGAAAGATTTATTTAAGAAAATGGGGCTGATTTGAATTGAGATTTGGAAGAGAATTAGGAAAGATTATATAAGGAAAGGGGGTTGTTTTGAATTGAGTTTTGGGAGGGAATTAAGGAGGCTTATATAGGGCTAATTAGATTGTTTAATATTGATTATGAGATTATTTGTGTTTGTTGTAGTTTGTTTTGGAGTTATTCCTAGCGTTTAGGGTTTGTGGAGAGCCAATCTACCTCTCGAATAGTAGATCAACTTGTATCTTGATTTGTTGTGATGAAATAATAATTTTTTTCATTGATTTATGCTACGTTTTCTCTTTGTCCTTGTTGTTATTGTTGCGTAGAGGTCAGATTCCTATCCAATTGGTATCAGAACACCATTTGGGACCTATGACGCCGAAAAAAGTGAATTCTTTGGAAGAGGAACTAAAATGAGAAATTGGGCAATTCAAATATGAAATTGATGAATGATTTTCATCCATGGAAAGAAAGTTTTCTAACCTAGAGGACATGATGAATAAAATATTGGAGCTTCACACCAAACCCACAACATCGAAGGCAAGAGCACCTGTGGGTGGCCAAGGAAGTGGGGGAAACCTCAATATTGGCACAATGGGGGATGATCGAGAGGTAGAAATCTTGGGCGACAGGAAAAATATGCCACCTCTTAATTGATAACTAAGAGGGAAATGGGTGAGGATATGAAATGAGGAGGAATTAGGAGGAAGAAATAAGGAGGCTGATTTTGAGGAAGATGATATCTATAAGAGGGGTGAGACATAACAATGGAGAGATCAAAACAATAGCCACATGGGAACGTTCAGAGGTGGAAGAGGAAGTTGGGGCTGAGGGGGTCCAAAAGTAAGAAAGTTGAAGATATCCATTTTTTAGGGGGAAGATGCTCGTGGGTGGATATGCTTAGAGAGGAAGGCCTTGTCTTGTTATCAGTGGAGAGACATGAGAGATCCAATCTGATCGTGGAGGGAGTTCAAAGATAGTTTTTTAGAACGTTTTCGAACTATTCAGGAATGAGACTTTTATGAGCAGTTCTTTGCTCTGGTTCAGGAAGAGACATTGATGGATTATCAGGAAAGGTTTGAGAACCTTTCTAGCCAATTAGGGAGGTTATCTGAGATAGTGTTGGAGGAGGATTTCATGAAGGGGATCAAGCTAGAGATTAAGGTCGTTGTCCAATTATTGAGGCCACAAAGGTTGGGGAGGCTATGGAGTTAGCCTAGATGGTGGAGGATAAAAACTCACTTGAGAGAAGCAACAATGGTAGCAGTTGGGGAGCTACATACCGAATGACGACTACTTTTTTGGCGCTAAAAGTATAACTTATGCCCATTCAAAGAGAAGTACCCAAATATAAGGGATTAGGAGCACGACCAAGTGGAAATTTCAAATGGCTGACTGAGGCAGGGGTTTAGGAGAAGAGGGCTAGAGGATTATGTTTCCATTGGGATGAGAAATTTGCACTGGGCCACCATTGCAAGGATCGTTTGCTGCAAGTACTTACAGTCGGTGATGAGGAGTAGACTTTAGAGGAGGAGGTGGTTTAGGATGAGCATTTGCACCTAGATGTGGCAGAGGTCGCCTTGAACTCAATAATGGGTTTTACCTCAAATCAAACCATGAAGGTGATGGGACATATAGGATGAGAATCAGTAGTAGTTTGGTAAACAGTGGGGCGACCTTAGGGGTGCCAAAATAGGTTTTCAAGTTGAGTTCGGGTGAAACCTAATTGACCCGCCTTCAACTCCCCATATTTGAACGCTACTCGATTTGCAAAACAGGATGATTCTTGGACCCAAACCTAACCAGAGTCTAATTCGGGTTAACTCGACTTGGCACACCGACCTGCAAGGCAGCCTAGCGCACAATAGTGCAGGTGCGAGAGCGTGCAGGCGAAGGGGATGAGAGAGCGGGCGCGGGGTGGGCGAGGAACCGCAGGCGTTGCGAGCTTGAGCGAGGGTGTTGTGGGGCGCGAGCACGAGTCTAGAACTACTGCGTGAGCGGGATTTGGGGGATCCGAGTCATTTCGGGTTTCTGGGTCAACTCGAACTAGATCCATCTAGCAAATAGGTTGACCTGAATCCAGAATTTTTCGTGTCAGGTTTCGGGTAGGATGAAACATCGACACCTCTAGGCGACCCACAATTTCATCTCCAATCAGGTGGTTGTTGACCTCATTTTTGTATGAGGTCATTAGGGATCCATCCAGATCAATCCTGACCCTACATTAATCCAGACCTTAGATCCTATGATCAATCTGATCCCTAGGATTCTTTTAGATCTAGGCCTTAGGATGTATTCTAGATCTTAGGACTCTTCCAGATAGATCCAGACCCTAGGATCTATTCTAGATCTTAGGACCCTTTTAGACTTCAGATCTTAGGACCTATTCTAGACCCTAAGACTCTTCTAGATCCAGACC